>NC_044366.1:23999925-24126903 GCF_007364275.1 Archocentrus centrarchus | reverse complement strand
CATGCAGCTACAATGTTGCTGTGACACTACTGTTGCTAAAAGCTTTGTAAAGTACACAATAAGCTGGTACACAGTGTGTGCTTTTAATGAAACTAAGAATTAGAGCGTGTCCACAATAGCTTTATGGACCTGAGTTTCACACTGGCATTTAAACTTGAAATGATTTTTCAAAGCTGTGCTTATAGTTGGACGCACGTGTCCATCAATGAATTCCATCCGTGAAACCCATGAAATCTGAGTGTGTGGTGCAAAAAGCAATAACCCTGGTGTTGTGAGACACTGGTATGTAATTCAGTGAGAATATTTGTCTGGCCTGACCATAAATCCTGGTGTTTTGGTTGCATGCATTTTCACATTCTAACCTCGAAGAAGATGAAGTTATCTGAGAGAAACCAGAACTCACACTGCTGCTGCTTTTAAATCACAGATTTGAGTCAGATGCCTTTGGCATATTAGAGGCTCAGTGTGCTCCTTTAGTGGTTTTATTGTGAGACAAAACCAAACCAAACTCACCTGCTGCAGAAACTGTTGACAAGCTCTCCTCATGTCATATACTTTGTAGACATATTATTGACTTATCACTTTACACCTTGATGGCTCATTTCTTGTTCACTTATGCATGACAGCACCTTCAGAGCTGATACTATGCCCTCTTTCAATTCTAAGGTTTTACGTATCAGGGCATAATATAAATAATCTGCTCCATACCAGGTTCTAAAATTACTTAAATACAACCTCAGATGAACAACAACATATGACAGAGCGTCATTTATTTAACAGAAACCAAGCCAAAGTTAAGAAGTAGTTTGTGAAAAACTAACTGTACCCCATAGTGAACTAGTCATTCTCTGTATGACTTTATCAGTCTCTCATATCGTTGTGGAGGAATTTTTGGCCACTCTTGTTCACAACGTTGCTTCAGTTCATTGAGGTTTGTGGGCATTCGTTTATGCACAGCTTTCTTAAGGTCCCACCACAGCATTTCAGTCAGGCTGAGGTCTGGACTTTGACTGGGTCATTGCAACGAATTAATTCCTTTATTTTTCAGCCTTTCTGTTGTAGATTTGTTGCTGTGCTTGGGACCATTGACCTGTTGTATGTCCAACTTTCCACAAGCTTTAGCTGTCTGACAGATGGCCTCACATTTGACTCTAGAATACTTTGATACACAGAGGAGTTCATGGTTAACTCAGTGGCTGCAAGGTGCCCAGGTCCTGTGGCTGCAAAACAAGCTCAAATCATCAGCTCTCCACCATCATGCTTGACAGTTGGTATTAGGTGTTTGTGCTGATATGCTGTGTTGGTTTTCACCAGATGTGGTGCTGTGCATTAGGGCAAAACATGTCCACTTTGGTTTTGTCTGTCCAAAGGACATTGTGTTAGAAGTCTTGTACTTTGTTCAGATGAAACTTTGCTAATCTGAGTCATTATATTATGTTATTTATAGAGACTTTCTCCTGGCAACCCCCTTCCGAACAAGCCATACTTGTCTTTTTCTAATTGTGCTGTCAGGAACTTTAAGATTTAACATGCTAACTGAGGTCTGTAGTGAATCTGTAGCTCTTGGGCTTTTTACAGTTTCTCTGAATATTGCATGGTCTGACCTTGGGGTGAATTTGCTGAGATGTCCACTCCTGGGAAGACTGGCAAATGTCTTGAATGTTTACCACTTGTGAATAATCTTTCTCACTGTAGAATGATGGACTTCACATTGTTTGGAAATGGCCATATATGGGCAGCAACAGTTGCTACTCTAAGATCATTGTTAATGTCTCTACTCTTTGGCATTGTGTTAACACACACCTGAATGCTCCAGACCAGCAAACTGCCAAAACTCCTGCTTTTATAGAGTTGGTTCCACTTCCTGATGATCAGCTAATTGAGTGCATTTGATTAGCAGCACCTCGCTGCTTCTTACCGTCTTACTTCCTATAGAAGCAGTAAGGGTGTACTTAGTTTTTCCACACAGTGCTTCCGCATTTTAGCTTGGATTTTGTTAAATAAATAATGAAATGGTGTAATATGCCATAAGCTTAAGATCTGGTAAAGACCAGATTATTTTTCATTATGTCCTGATATGTAAAACCTTAGAATTGAACAAAGGTGTACTTTCTTTTTATCATGACACACTGTATGTGAGACAGAGGTACTCCTAGATTGTATTGTCAGTGTTAATCATATTGCTTCAGGTATGTGCCTTGATATCATCAACTCTCTCTCTGGGTAGTCAGCACCTGACATCACTGATTTATACTGACCAGGGAGAGGTTAACTCCAGAAACAAGCAAACGACTCCAAGAGAAATAAGCTCTTGCCTTTATGCACAGACAGTTACTTTATTTTGTTATCATAGTGACCATTAATGAACATCCAAGATAAGAAATGATAAATAACAAGGGGAGTTGATGCTCTGGAAATAAATCTTTAAAGAAGTCAAATATGAAACATAAAGGAAGTTTTTTTTTCTCCCAGAGTTTCTCTGCCTCTGTGATATAACAACATTAATTAAGGATGCTTTTGCTTCTTTATAAAGCATCAATTCAGAGCAGAGCCTTCCCGTTAAGAAAATTGAGTTTGACAGTTTGTAGCGGAGGTGTTTTCATTGCAGAACCTTGCCCTTCTTTGTGATTACTTATCCAAACCACTAAAGCCATTTCATTCCTCATGTTCGCTTAAGCAGCTCAGGCTGAAAATGATGTGATCTTCATCTCCCTGTTTGGTCCGATTTTATATTTATTTTGCATTTTCTGTGGTGCAGGTTTTTTGTGGAACATTTTATGGTCAATCAGCATCAAATCCTTTTTTTTTTAATGGAATGGAGTCCAAAAAAAAAAAAAATCTGAATTCCAAAAAAATTTGGCCCGCCTTGGTTTAAGTATTGGGTTTGTTTTTTTTGGTTTCTTCACTTCTCAGGATGAGTGGTTCAAACTTTTGTTTATAGCTTCCAAACTGACACGCATTTACATAAATTCCAGGTTGTGGCAGGATTTCACAAAGAAACCTTTAGGCACTTCACATGCAACTTGTTTGGCTGCTGCATTGTTGCTTGTATTACGTTTATGTTGTATTATGTTTCTATACTCTTTTTTGAGTGCAAGTACTTCTGCAGATGTCTGCTCTGATACATCTCCCTCTATCATTTTTTGCAATTCACATTACTCAACACTTGTTTTCAGTTCAGTCTCTTCTCCAGTGCTGACCGTGTTCTGCTTTGCTTCACTTGTTTCCCATGATTCCTTGCAGGTCTGCGTCCCCCTGCCCCTAGCAACAAGAAGACCAACCAGGTGGGAAAGCCTAGCAGTCACGGTGAGGGCAACAGTAATGATGTCATAGATCACTGAACACAACTGCACCTCACCCTGCGTACTCTAATTACACACACACACAAACTGCTCTTTAATTCTCTCCCTTGGATGAGTTTTAAAGGAGAGTATGGAAGAAAAAAACAAAACAATAAAAAAAAGTTTAAGGAATAATTTGTCATAAATAAACAACCTGAGGTTTTTATTCAATTCAATTCAATTTTATTTATATAGCAACAAATCACAACAATAGTTGCCTCAAGGGGCTTTATGTTTTAAGTCAAAGACCCTACAATAAATCTTTATAACATATTGAGTTTTGAGTAGTGGGGTAGAGGTGCTGGAAGACAAATAATAATCTTTTTTATCTGTCTGTAAAAGTCTCTAAACCTATTTCCAAAGATATCAAAACTATTGGTTGAAGCCACACAGGCTGGTCTGCTTATTGACCAAATCTCCTCCATGAGCATCACTTGTATTACTCTCTTCCCTGTAAAAAATATCTGTTTTGTATCTGCATGATGCATGCAGAACTAAATCTTAATACGCTTGTGTGAAAGCAAAAATTTTTACCCTTTTTCCCTACACCCACCATATATTCAACTTAAATTCCTGATTTTTTTTCCAGATTGAAGTGTCTCAGCTGTTCTGCATTTATGTCCATCGCATTTTGAGAACCACCATCTTAAGCTGTATTTTCCAAAAGAAAAGCACTCACATATTTCAAAATAGCTTGCAAAGGAATTACAGTGTTTACTAATGCACAAAACTGCATTTATGCTGTATTTATCTTCTCATTACAGCTCATCTCATCTGCTTAGTTTCTCTCATCATTTTCACATAACTGCACTTGTGAGCATTGAGCAAGTGTGTTTTTTGTGTGCATGTGAGTGCATCTGGGCATCCTTGGTCTCAGCAGTATGCATTCTGGCAGCCCTCTATCCCCTTTAAAGAACACTAGAGATATTACTCAACAATCAATCTCTGATCTTTCAGCAGCCAGGAAAAGGCCGCTGAGTTGTTCAGTGAGGATGGCCAGAGCAGATGGATCGCAACTGTGTATGACTGTGAGTCAGACAATGAGGGAGAAGAACTGATCTCCCCTCCTGCTGTTCTGTCCTCAGATAAACCCGCGGACAAGAAACAAGGAGAAAAAGGCTCCATCTTGGAGCTGTTCCCTCTGGTGACAGCCAAACCCAAGCAAGAGCGCAGACAGCAGACGACCACCACGGCCCCTGTGTTTAACAGTACGAGCAGTGCATTTTGTAGTGTTTCTTATGAGGAACATCATTGCATATGTACAAAATGACCTCATACTTAGCTGTGAGTAAAAGCATAGAGAGCTTTGCAGTCATTGCATTAATAAAGAGAATGTGCTAGTGATGCAGCTTGCAGATGTGTATAGTAGCAAGATAAAGAGAAAAGCAAGCTCGAGTACTAAGGAACAGACAAAGAGTCTGAATGCAGGCCAGAGCAGGTGCTGGGCTACCTGGTCACTGACCTGGGCCAAAGCTGTAAAACTAAGAGAGGGAGAGCTGCCAGGGACTCCTGGCTCATCAAAGTAACCCCATCTTTTCTAAACTTTTTCCCCTTCCAGCCAGCCACTTTGACATATATGAAAACTCCTCCATATTCAGCTCCTTGCCTGCTTCAGAGGTAGACAGCATGGGCAATCCACGCTTTATAGGTAAGATTTAAAGTACTTGCCATCACTAAGACCGATCAGTGTCTTAAGGAGACATGAATTATTAGCTCCTGTTAAAATAAATACTTACTATACCCACACACAGCTCCCCATGTTATCTACAAGACGGATAAGAAGCCACATGAGCCGTGCTCCATCACCTCCTCCCTTGCTTACTTCCCCGATGAGGAAGGCAGCGATCAGAATGTGACCGGTCCTCCCCGCCTACCTCCGTCCAACCTCACTGTGGTTACCGTGGAGGGCTGTCCATCCTTTGTCATTCTTGACTGGCAGAAAACCGACAACGAAACCAGAGGTATGCAAATAAAAGCCTAATATTTAAGAATGACTGAAGTGAAGTTGAAAGCCTTATTAAACAAAACTCTGCCTCCCAGTTGCATGAATTGATTGAGGTGCCTGGATTTCATTATACTCTTTTTGCAAGTCTTGATTAGGAGTCTAGGTTGAGTGAGCTGTAATCTGTTTTTACAAACCACATTTGGACTCGTGAATATTAGCCAAGATCATTCTATAAAATATTAAAATGGTTTCTTAAGCTGTCTTGTAAACTATGTGCAACAAGCGAATAAAAGGCCCTCATGGACAGACACATCACAACAACAAAAGACGTGTTCTGCCTCAAGTGTCATGTGTCTCTTATTAAGATATGTCACTGTTTTCTGAATTATTTCATGAATAGACAGAGTTGAAATGTGAAATGTTTTGATTAAATACACTGTGTGACTTCTCCCTTTTCTCAGAGTATGAAGTTGTTTCCACCACTACGGGCCCGAATGGAAGGGAGATGTCAGTACTGACAACCAACCAGACACACACAGCCGTGGAGAATCTCAAACCAGAGAGCAGGTATTCACCCCCAGGCGTTCTGATATAATCCTTTAGTCTTGTTTGGGATTGAAGGGTAGGGTTTGTCCATATAAATCTGTAGGTGAACAAATGTGGTCCGGCTGGACTAAAGTGACTGATTGCATTACTAAAGTTCACCAGTGATGGAATTAAGAGAAGGGTATTAAATTGCACCGAAGTGCTCTGAGTGTGCGTCACTTAAAGTTAATTCCAGATTCTCCTGAACTCTCGAAGCTTGTGCAGTGAGTCACATTTGGTTTTCCTCACACAAAATGGCCAAAGTGACATAAAAAAAAAAAAAACCTGAGGGGAATCTGGGTGGAGTGGGTCACTGAGTTTTCAATTAGATCTCAGCATCTGGAGTCTCAAGACTCACCAAAACCCTCCCCTGGGCTGGGTTTGCTAGCTGAGCTATTGCCAGCACATCTGAATGCACCACGTGGAATAATCATCAGCTCTGTGTGTGAACCCACACTTAGCTGTCAGACGCTGCTGTTTATTTTCTTCTTTGTGTATTATTATTATTACTTTGTTTTGTCCTTAATATTTATTTCTTTTCAGTTATGAATTCAAAGTAACACCAAAGAATGAGCTGGGAACTGGACCCTCCACTGATCCTGTAACTTTTAGCACAGAGTCAGGTAAGTTTTACCAACCATCTAATGCAGGACAAATCCACGATAAATCCTCACAGAAGAGACTTTTTACTGTATGCAAATGCCACTGTATATGTTACTTTCCAGGCTGTGATTAGCATTAATTCTCAGTGGACTATTAGGCAGTTGCTAGTCTAATCATTTCAGCATGGCAGCAGGGAATTGCCTGATTAAGGCTCAAATCTTGGGGTCTTGTCAGCTCATCAGATGTTCTCTGAGGCTCATTTCTAACACATCACGCACCTGGTGATCACAGCATTAAGCTGAATTCACTCCATCCATTAAGCAGCTGAAATGTGTCCCAGTGTGGATGAGCTCTTATATTCTTAGTTCACAGTGGCGGCACTGAAGAGGGAGTGGTTAGCTTAATTGGCCTCCTGCCCTTCTGCAATCAAAGCCCAGCCTGCTGGGGTTGCATGCTGTAAATAATATGCCAGATATACTCTGATACAAATCTGGATTTGTTTAGTAGAATATTTTAGGATGTCTCATGACTGCCTGTTAAATCTGAAATTCTTTGATGATTTTACTCATTACAACTTTCCCTCCTGTCTGTAGCGGACCCTCGAGTGAGCGAGTATGTTTCAGGTGATTATCCCCCCCCCAACTCAACTCGACAAGTTGTGAATCCATAGTTTAGATCCTATTGTTACGTTACACAAACTCTTTGTTTCTCATTATTACCTCACAGGAAAAGATGCCATCTGGACTCAGTTTCCATTTAAAGCTGACGCCTACTCTGAATGCAGTGGAAAGCAGTACGTGAAGAGAACTTGGTATCGCAAGTTTGTGGGCATCCAGCTGTGCAACTCCTTAAGATACAAGATCTACCTGAGTGAATCTCTCAATGGTGATTATTCAAAGAAATCAGTGAACAAATCAGAAGCCAGAAGTAAACTACAAATCATTTGCAAACACAGTGCTGTCTCTTAAATATCAGGCCTTCAAAAACATCACAAACAAATCATCTTAACATTCAAAAGTGAATGATGGTTCATATGCTTCTCTTGGTTCTTCCTTTAAAATTCATTTATAATGAACTGGGAGTTGCGCATTACGAGGTAGCTGAGGAATGACCTCCCTTCTCCCCACTGCAGGGAAGTTTTACAACATAGGGGATCAGACGGGATACGGCGAGGACCACTGTCAGTTTGTGGACTCCTTCCTGGATGGCCGGACTGGCAGCCATTTACTGGCTGACCAACTCCCAAGCAAACTGGGTATTTTGGACAGCTGTAAACAGCAACAGATTATTTAATGTCTTTAATTTAGTAGAGTCTCATCTTTCCTCTGTTTGTTGCCAGGCTTCTACAGAGCACTGAGACAAGAGCCCGTTTCCTTTGGGGAAATTGGAGGAAAGTCGCACACAACTTACGTGGGCTGGTATGAGTGTGGCACACCCATACCTGGAAAGTGGTAAGACCTCAAAGGACTGTCCAGGAAGATGGACTTAGGATGGACTAGGCGATGAGGAAGAAGATGGACATCAAAGACGCCCGAGTGAACCCGAAGGGAGGTGGGCCGTCCCACCTGTAGATGGCTCTGTCTGTTTGAAATCACTCTCCCGTCCCAGACGTGATCATCTACAGGACTATTAGGCGTCACAAAACTCTCTAGTGAATTTATCAAAAATGTCCTTGCGGACAAAAGAATGCAGGAGTTTGAGTGATCCAAAATGTTGAATATACATTTAATCACAAGAGAAAATCTTGGGAAGCTGGCTCCCAAAGTGTAATGACTTATATGATAATATTTATCAAGAATATTGAATATTATGTGTCCTCTGGCTTTTGAGATAAAGTACAAACATGTTCCCAGTATTTGCATGTTAGTGAGCACACACAAATACTGGTCATGTGTATACAGACAGGTGCCAATCATGTTATTTGTACAGGTGGACTGTAAAATACACAAACATATGCAGAATTGACCTTCTGCTGGCCCTAAGGGATTATTAAGCAGTTGCAGTTTGCACAGTTTTAAATTTCTCTTCATATATGTATATGGTGTCAAATACAGTTTATCAAGTGTCCTACAGTTCGTGACACATTTCAGGTGAAACACAGAACGGCTTTAGCCAATTTGATGTTGTAAGAAAGTCACTGGTTCAGTCCAGCATTTCTATGAGTATTTAGGAACAAGACTTAATGCCCATGCTGTCTTGTCCTGTATTTATAAATAGTACAATTATAATATGCGCTTCAATGCTGGAAATTACACAAGCAGAATACATAATTTATGTTCTGGGGTTTTAGATGTGCAAAAGGTTAAAAGCTTTCAATGCTGGTGAGAAATTAGCATAAAAAAATGCCACGTATTTCATGACTACAGTGATTTGATGCACTGTGTATTTTCAGCAATAAATCCTGTTTCATTCTCACTGGTATTCAGCAGCTTTATGACGGAAGACGTCGAGACAGTGTGGGACATCCCCTCCCTCGAGCACCACAGACTGATATGTATGTGTAAATATATATTCTAGAGACATGCTGAATAAATAGATTAAATAAGACTTCAAATTTGCAATTGAACCATTAACTAATTAGGAAATTGTTTAGGGAGGTCACAGACAGAGCTGAAGAGTTTTCTTACAGACTTGTATATACTATAAAATATTTTTCTTTTCTTTTTTTTAACCACAGGGTTCACCCTGTGCTAATAGAAAAAAAATACAGCCTAAAGGCATTTTCAGACCCACCCAGAAGCTCCAGTCATCTTGTATATACAGTCTGTACTTAGCACACAAAGAAAAAGAAAAGAGGGAGCAACAGCTGACTTGTTACTTTCAAGCACCTTAAAAGCCTACAAATCAACAGGGTGTGTCATTTAATTTGTACAAAAGACCATTTACCATTTAAGGTTCTGTAAACAGTTAACTACATCGTAACAGGACAAGTTATTTCCTCTCAACCTGAGAAGTTACCAGCTCCTCCTAGAAATGAAATATATGTATCTATCTTCGTAATAAAAGTGCAAACAAATGAAAGCAGTTGTTCGTTTCCTTTTTCTGCAGAGGGACATGCTTGTTGAATTACACTCCCTTGCTGTTTCTACTTGTAAAAAGGTGGTGAATGCTAATGGGTTAAGCTTTAAATGGTGTGATCTTGTCAGCCAGTCCTCTTTCTGCAAGAAAGCAACTCAATGCATCAACTGTGCACACATGAACACGCTTGGCATCGCTGCTATAACAGAAGCAGACACAAAACCCTAACACTGCGCTATCAATAACTGTGGGTCATTCACAGCAGACAAAGAGTGCAGTCTCAGTTTGGCACACGCCAGGTGGTGAGAAATATTACACAGCCTTCTCTAAATGTTATTAACTTGGTGCGCCCAATTCTTCTCACTTGGTGAGACAGTTCAACAAGAAAGACTGACCACATCCCACATGCGGGGAAAAATGAAATGGGAATACCAGCATTACCACAGTTTTCCAAATCTGGGCGGGGGAGAAGAGGAAGAGACAAGCCAAACTTAACAGAGACATGAACTCATAAAAACCAGAGTCAGTGTGTTGAGGAAAAGACTGCAAGACATCACAACAACACAACCAAAAAATTAAAGAAAAAGGACTCCAAATGGGTCTCAATCATTTATTAGGTTAAAGAAAAAAATGTTACAGTTTATACATAAACAACTAATCTCACTTGAAGGAGCAATTTGATTTGATATTAGTTAAAAACCAGTGATAAGAGAGAAAAAGGAATAGCTAGCTTTACTTGAGGTGATATTAGAAACTAAACAAAAGAAGTCCTCTTCATGGAACGGGCATCTATACCTCCCATAGGCCATCACTTAGCTAGTGTTCCCACCATCACTGACATATCATTAATACCGACACGGTGATGAAATTGATCAAAAAGAATTAAACAAAACAAGACTAAGGGGTAACTTTTCATTGAGATAGTGTTTTATGAATGCATCTATGTTGAGGAAATTCAAGACAACAGGTGGAGACTTTTGCAGTAAATGCAGACTGAATGCTGATCTTTCTCTCCAAGTGAAGCGTTACCATGGAAAGGACAAACAGTTTGTGCAACAGCCTGTTTTGGTCTTCCAGGTGTGTGCAGACAGACTGGATACATTTTTACCATGACAGATACAAGAGGGCCGAGCAGACAGCGGAAGTGGCGGGAGAAGACAGGAAAATAACACAAGGAGCACACACCAGGGCCAGAACAGAGTGGTGTGTTGGATCGACAGCGTACAAACACTAACCATCAGACTCGAGGGGGAGGGTGCTTTTTTTTTTAATATTTGGATTTGATAATTGTACAAGGGGGTGGGGGTGGGGAGGTGCAGAACAGTAAACCTGATTCCTGCACCCATGTCAAACAGCTGGAGCCACATAGGATGATGATGGGATCCGTAACATCTGTTATCCTCCTTTTACCGGTACCCAGGCCCTGGTTGAGTGTAGCCCTGGCCATAAGGGGGGCGGTTTCGGGCATACGGGTTGGCAACTCCAGGTGGAGGGGTGACAGTGCTGCCTGGAGGTGGGGTGTATCCTGGGCGGGGTTGGTACCCTGAGGCAGGCTGGGAGCTGGGCGGCATGCTGTAGTTAGCAGGCTGGCCAGCCTGGGAGGTGTAGTTTTGTGGCGGGAAAGCTCCTGGTGGATACTGCTGGCCTCCCTGAGGTGGATGGGTCTGCTGCTGCTGCCCTCCTTGGAAGCCTTGAGCTGGCGCTGCACCAGGAGCTGAAGCCTGTGAAGAGGGAGGAGCGTAGTTCTGGAACTGCTGCTGTGGCTGTGGAGGGGCGCCGGGCTGAGGGCTGTATCCTGCTGAGAGACAGGGGAGAGTTTCTTTAAATTCTCTCCAGAGATAAAAGAAATCCACTTCACGAAACAGCAGCTACCCATTTTTCTGCTTACATCACAACCACTTATATTCTTACCTGGGTACTGCACACCATACTGCTGCTGAGGTGGGGCACCTGGCTGTTGAGGAGGGTATCCACCTGGAGCTTGGTATTGCTGGTACACTTGACCTGAAGAGGTGGGGACAATCATGATCAGTGACAAAGAATTAAAGACTGTCTCACAGGAATATGAACCACTGTTTATTAGATTCACGTCCTCATCATTGCTTTTAAAGCAGTGAACTTGGAGGAAACACTGAACTGAACAACAGATTTTTTTTTTCTTTTTTGTGGCATTTTTGGCCACCGTGGCTTTTATCATCAGTGGAGAAAGACAGGAAATGGGGGAAAGATACAGGGGAAGACATGCAGGCAAATTGCGAAGGGCCGGGACGCGAACCTGTGCCACCCGCACTGCAAAGCGGCATATGTATGTGGTCACCGGCTTCACCACTAAGCCACCCGGCTTCACCCTGAACAAGAAATAATTAACATAAATACTATTAATGAACTACAAGCACAAGTTTGATTACCTTCACTGGCTCTCAAACCACCGGTTATACTAACCACTGCTGTAACAGCTTAATGAGCTTTTTGGGAGCATCTTTTCAGCAGCTAATTTCAGTATAATTCTTGCTACCATGATCAGCAGGCTACCTCCACAGGCATTTGGGAAGATTAAAGATTAGGATAGGTCTCAGGTAACTGGATGCATTTACACATTTGCAGCAGCTTGCAAGTCACTTAGCTGCATTTGGCTTTTTTTTGGGAAATCCAACATCATCTGATCTACCGCCAGACACACGTGGGACCATCTTCATGGATACACCTGTGCATCAGGACAGAATGACACAACTGCTTTAATGAAAACAGCTGCAACCACTTTGAAATAACTATCTCCCACAGAGACTGCTCTGTGGCAAATTACAGTAAGATTTGGCTTCATGCGAGAAAGCAGCCTGCATGCGCCTGAGCAGACCTAAAAAAAAAAAAAAAAAAAAAACCAAAACAACACTGCAGGCTCGCAGACATAATCCTGTATTTTCTTGCATCACAACAAAGTAGACGTGTCTATGTTTGCAGACAGTGACATCCTGCAGAGAGTTTATTAACTATGACTTCACCGGTCTGCACCGCTTACAGGCACATGAGAATGATCATGTCTAAAAGTCGAGTCCACCAAATATTTTGCTTTAAATAATAAACCTGGAGCATCATCACTTACATCGTTTAACAGAGTCAGTAAGCAGGAATGTATCTTTCTTGACAGTGGTGCCATTGCACATCTTTTTCACCGCAAATCTTTTTGTTATTGTTACTTTAATTGGCTCATTAAATTTTCTAATCAAATGCCCAAGAGTTCAGCAAACGTGCAAAGACCTGGCAAACAACTGTTCTCTCCCTTAACAAGGCCTAAATGCTACCCCCAAATCTCCGGCCTGGCAAATAATTAGGGTGACGATGCATGAAAAGCACAAAGAGAGAAGGCCTAATGAAAGAGGGCTGGGTTCACTGGCTTTTCAAGTACTGGTAAAAACCGGTGCTTATTTTCCACAGTTCTTGGGAATTTACACTAGAGGAAAGTTGGAGCACCTATCAAATTATTCTGAACATTACTGCACTTAAAAATAAATCCATACAACTACATGTCAAAGGAATTACTCATCAAAAACACATTTCATACAGTACATAGTAATGTCTGCTGGAATATTCAGTCTGGAAACACTGGTTTGAGAGACACCTGACAGCTAAATACTTAAGAGTACCTCTTTGATGTCTCTTTACAAACACTGCAGTGGTGTGGCAACCATGTGTTATCTTCTTTAACATGAACACTACGGTCTTAAATGTGTGGCGAAGCATGTGTGTGAAATTGGCTTCTCCTGTTCTCCTCGTCTGTAATCCATCATGAGAGTTATGTAAGGGAGATGGGCGGATGCACGGCTGTCTGACCGCTTTGGCCTTTCACTTCGGTGTACCCCAAGAGGTCAACCATCAGGGGCAAAAGATATGACAGGAGGCAGAAGAATGATTTTCACTTTGGCTGTAGTCCTGCTGACCTCTCCACATGCCTTTAGAAGGAGTAATGAGGTTCTATTTTTAAATAAACATTTCACACCGAACACACATCTGCCCATCTGATAAAGAGTCTCATGTAACTGTTGTGAGTCACTGTTACATGCGCACGTGTTTACAGTTTCTTTCTTTCTTGCAAAGATGTAAAAATTTTGCCAAGCGTCCATCAGATGATGGCGTAAAATCTTTACCATCTGCTTATGGATCTTGTTAGCAGAATTCTTACACTAACAAGTAACCTAAGCTTGCATTAAAAGTGAGCTTGAGGCTACCTTTAAAAAGGCCACACATGCTCAGTTGGCATACAGTCTCACATATTACCATTTTTATAAATTCTTTTGCATTGACTGGCTGCTCTGATTTGCCTTAAGGCTTTCATACTAGTCTGCAACCGAGGACAGGAATAACGTGAGGGAAAGAAGAGCCTGTGCAGGATGTAGTTTACCGTCTTTGTGTGCCAACCATCTGCAGCTCTGGAAGTAAGCAGAGGAACTCAAAAAACTAAGGAATAGAAAATGACAAACTGCTGCTGTGTTGGGCATAAAGTTTGAATTTAGAAGATCATATCTAACCTCAGCTGTGTAACTGTTATTCTTTGCTGTGCAGGGAGAAAACTCGCAGAGATCAGCAAAGTTAGAGTGCAGTGTGGTTAAAGTTGGTTTACACATGTTTGATGAGGTGGATGACTCTCACGTCAAACACTAACGGTCGGTCAGCTACCGAACATCTAACTGCCTGTCCAGGTGTGTGCCGTCCAGCACACACCTGGACAAGATCTAAAATGTTTTTGTTAGATGCACCCACACATCAGGTCTTCAATGGCACAATAATGTTTTGTGTCAAATGTATTAGCATGAAATGATGGTAAACTTTATATTAATTAACTTTCATTTAATAAGTTGATATTACTAGTACTACTTCTTTTGGCTCCTCCCTTTACGGGTCACCACAGCAGATTATCTGCCTCCATCTCACCCTATTCCCAGCATCCTCCTCTGCCACATCAATCCTCTGCATGTCTTCCTTCACTACACCCATGAACCTTCTCTGTGGTCTTCTTCTTCTCCTCCTGCCTGACAGCTCCATATTGAACATCCTTTGTCTAATATAACCATCTCTCCTCTGCACAAACTAACCAAACTATCTCAGCCTTGCCTCACTTTGCCTCCATGATATTATTACACATAAATAAATAATTACAAATAAAAAGGTACATAAAACCTATCAGGAAACACAAACAAATTCTAAAATCTTAACTGTTTTTTGCCGGGTCTCTTTTTTTATGCACTTTATTACAATTTCAGCTACTTCTTAATCTGCCACACAATTTTTCACAAAGTAACTGATACAATTTCAAAAGTATGGTGTTTATAAGCATAAATGATTAAAAATATGAACACAATGCTCCTGAAATCAGCATCAGCTAGTGACATCTCTATTTTAATCCTTGAAACTTATTTTAATTTCTCTGCCTGCCATATTGAGAGAAATCATGTCATTACAATGAGCCCTCTCATGTTTAATTTCTACAGTCTGGCTTCAATTCACCACCTCAGCTTATGTGTTGTCAGGTTTCCCTAAGGCCTAATTCACACAGGCCTAGAGACCAGCTGTTGACACCCCCTCCTGCCGCTCCACGGCAACCTCCAGTCACAACGGAAAAAACGTGCATTCCCCAATTGGTTGGTGAGCGATTGTTTGTGCGACACAAATCAGAAACAGCAAAAAGCAAAAGTTGTGCCTTGTTCTGCGCCCAGCACGTTTCAAAAGATGCAACTTTTACTTCAAAGGTGAACATTCTCCATTTCCAGGTTGCGTTGCAAATTTTCATTACCGCTTGGTGAGTAGTTTGCGAATGTTTGGTCACTAGCATGTTGCTGCGGTCACCAGTATAGTTCACATGGAGGATGCCAACTTGTCTCCAATGCACTCACATACTGTAGAGGTTTTCAGTGCAGCACTCTTTACCACTTTGCAAACAATTCACATTAGCAACTGCCAGCAACCACTCTCCAGGGGGTTAATGACTGGTCTCTCTAGGCCTGCATGAAAGGAGCTCAGCTGCTGATTTCACAGAGACTGCCGGAAAAATCCAGCACCCACAAAGTATCAGCGAATGCGCGCTTTTCCCCTCATGAACGGGCGTTGCCAGATGGTTTTCGACAGGTCTCTAGCCCTGTATGACTGGGGCCTAAGAGGTTTAATGCTTCTGTCAGTTTTGTCATAGTTATACATGTTCTCTCATCAAATTTTTTCTTATAGATTCAAGATTTTTGCATGTATGGCTCCTTTTGCCTATGAAACAGTTATAAGTGAGGCTCCATATCAACAAGTTACATATTTGTCTGAAACTCGTGTCGACTCTCTTAATCTTCCTGTGACACAAGTAAAAAAAAAAAAAGGATCCAACAGTTTTCTGTTCAGTTGTCTGAGTAAAACATAGTGTGCTGCTGGCTAACTCCCTCTATCTTCTGGACCAGCTAAACTCTTACTATGCCCCGTGGATAGGTTCTGCTGCTCTAACCAGGCCAAACCACAAACCACCAGTTAAATGGAAGTCATACAACTTGTGCGCTGCTCTTCAGTGTAGCAGGTGTGGTCAGGAGTCTGCAGAGTGACTGCTCAGAGTGAAAGTTACAGCTCTTGCAGGGCGCAACATGAGGCTATTTCATCACTCCACTGGCCTCCACATTCAGCTGAGCCAAACCACAAGCTCCAAACAATCCAGCACACTCACAGCAATGAGTGAAACGATACAAATACTTCACCTCTGTGGCTGCACCTGGCTGGCTGTCTTTTACAACAAAAGATAGGCCAGAAAGTGTTAAGTGAGAAGTTTGGATAAAGAATGAGAACAAGCGCGATTGGCATGGAAGACCAAACCCCCGGACAGCTGGATCCTAGAATGTAGCAGTGTTAACAAAATTATTTTTCCCCCCCAACATGCTGCCTGGTATGTTTTATTCATTTATCTTTATCAGGGATGTGTCAGAGTTAAAAATTGCACACAAGGGAGAGCTACGATAAGGCCTGCTGAAAGATGCATATTAATAACAGTGGATGCTCATGTTTACACTTCGTTAAGATTAAACTGTAGCTTAGTGGTGATTAGTTATTCAAAAAAAAAAAAAAAAATCTGTTGCTTCAACAGAAGAATGGGTCAGAATGCCAAAAAAACAAAACAAAACAAAATAAAAAAAAACACGGAAAAACAAGCTCACAGTATGTGTAATAATCAGTAAATATGGGAAATGGAAAACAGATCATACGTCAGTGTAAATTACACTTGTAAATTGCACAGAACAATCAACCTTTGCAATTAAATTAGTGGGCCTCATTCACTAATGAATAAATGTTCCTGGTGCACAGTAATAATAATAATAAAAAACAGGAGAATTTCTGACTAAAGTAATTGAAATAATAATGCTGACCTATCCACAGTGTACTTTTCCTCTTGCCCAAGGTCAGCTACATATGCATTATATGCCTAATCACGCTCCAGCACAACTCTAAACTGGCTAAGCAGCTAGGAGCAATGACTGAGCTAGTGAACGCTCTCTCCCCTGAGACGGTGAGTGTTGTTTTAACATGGTAAGCATTTAAATCTAATCTATGATCACAAATATGAAGGAAGTATCAAGAACTTTTTTGGGTTCTGTTTAACCTGGACTGGTGAAATCTAGGTGAAAGGTGTGCTTATTAGAATATTTTAAGGAAAAGCAATGATAAAGGCAACACCTTTCCATTAAATATTTATTCTTTGTTACATTTAATTCATTTTTATTTTATGTGCATGTTTTTTTGGTTTGTGTTGGAAAACTGTTAAAATGACAAATGAAATTCTTATAATTTGTGCATGCGGTGTATGTTGCTGCAGTGTGGGCCGTGACCGCTTAATCACCCACAGTGCAGGCCGCCCTGTGCTCTGAGGTAATTCTAAAGTTTTGTTTTGTACAAATTTGTCAAAGAAAATAATAGATGACTGCCACATCTGTGTGTGAAACGTTCCTGCACTCAGTCTAAGCACAGATTTGTGTGCACGCACTGTTTGCGAATGAAGCCGATTGTGTTCTTTTAAATCAACTATATTTCTCTTCATTTAAGCTATTCAGATCCAAAGAATATTCTTAAATTCCATGAATATCCACTAGATCATCTGTTGTTGTTTCTTTGGCAAGATGAAATATAAAAGCTTAATGAGCCACAAACACCAAATAATGGAAATCGACCCTGCACAATGATAGCAGTAGAAGCTGGTGCTTATAACAGAATGTATCTAATAAACTGGCAACTGAATGAATTTCTATTTTATTTTAAAACATTCTTCAGTTTAATTTTTCAGGCAGAACTACTCTTGGAAAACAAATTGTCCTGGATGAGCACTTGTAAACATGCTTGCTCAGGAGGCAGTCACATTTTAATAAGGCTACTTTGGTGGCAAAGTTGGAAAACCATCCCATTTAACAGCCCCACTGTAAAACATGTAATTGCTTAATCATTCACACTGCAGGGTCTCTTATACCCTGTGCTTATAGAGACATCTGCAACAGTGCTGATTTTATTTTTTTTTTGAAGATAAGTATCTGCCTCAGAAGATGTTGTTATTTTTGTATTTCCTTCAGTAGATGTGTATGTGAGTGTCTCACCATCCATGCTCGCTGGGGGTCCCTGCTGCACTCCAGGATACGGAGCCTGTGGCTGGGGTGGCACTCCTGGCTGAGGTGCTGCAGATGAGGAAGAAGCAATACTATCAGGGGTTCCTGAGCGCTCCTCTGCTGCAACTGCTGGGGGAACTATACAAACAGCACACAAAGGCACAGACATGAATGTCTCATTTAGCAAGTACACAATGAAACAAAATAAATGATCAAAGATAGCATCTTCTACAGTATCTGAACTTAAGCACTACCTGGGGCCTGGTCCTCGCTCAGGCCAAAAGAAGAGATGACATTCTTGTTGACCTCATCCTGGTTTTTTAATGGGTCGAAGGCTGACATGCTAGCTGCACTGACTGGAGTGGCCTGTTTTACTGTGGGGTCAGCTGCCACAACTTTTCCTTCACGTCCATCCACTGATTCTAAAAAGGAAAGCGTAAATGTGGCACTAAGACAACATTTTGGCTTGTTTAGATGCCACAGAGACAGAAATGTAATAAGGTGAACGAGGGTTTGGGCATTCCTGACAAAAAAAGTTTTCCAGATTATCCCCTTAAAATATTTAACTCAGTCAATCCTTAATGGGAAAAAAAGAAGGAAAAAAATCATAAAAGCAACATATTTGTTAAGAAGTGATAATTATTATAGATATATATATATATATATATATACTATATATAGATATATATATATATATATATATATAGATATATATATATCTATATATATATATCTATTCTATACTATATATATAAGAATCTGTCACTTTATAGCTCATAAAAAATTGCAAACTGAAGCCCAAAATCAGTTTCAATGTAGCAGCCTACAGCTATAATATAATATAAAAGCTTGGTCGGTTATGATTATTCAGAAGAGCTCGTTTTTGCTCAACATGTGCGCATATGTGGGCGAGAGTGACCACAATCAAACTGGACTGATCTAGTATGTAACAAATTTAGAGTCGAGCTGCAGACAAATATTCGTTTAAAAATGCATTAAATGATTCCAGCAGTCACTGACTCCAGTAAACCGTCTCAGTCTGGTGCCAATGTCTTTGTGGGATACAGCTCTTATAATCCTGCCTGCAATACTGTGGACTATGAACCACTTTTATTTGTCAAGAAGGTCACGCAGTCCACATCAGCAAGATTATAGTGAGACCCAACATACAGTACTGTCAAAAAGTATTTTTCCCCTTTCTGACTTCTTAGCTTTTTGCACCTTTTTCAGATCAAACTAATTTTAATATTAGTAAATACAAAATACAGTCTTAAATGATGATTTCATTTAAGTGAAAAAAAGCTATTCAAACCTACCCAGCTCCATGTGAAAAAGTAATTGCTCCCTCTTGTTAAACTGTGATTAATGACATTTTTTTTTTAGAAAACCCAATTGAGTTTCACTAGTCACACCAGCCCTGATTAGTGCCAGACCTGTTGAATCAAGAAATCCCTTAAACAGAACCTGTCTGACAGCGTGAAGTAGGCTAAAAGATCTCAAAAAGCAACACATTATTCCACAATCTAAAGCACCTCAAAATCAGCTGAGAAACAAAGTCACTGACATCTATCAGTTTGGGACTCCAGTGAACCACAGTGAGAGCCGTTATCCATAAATGGAGAAAACTTGGAACAGTGGTGAACCTTCACAGGAGTGGCCATCCTACCAAAATTACTCCAAGAGCACATCGACAACTCATCCAGGAGGTCAGAAAAGAACCCAGAACATCATCTAAAGAACTGCAGGCCTCACTTGCCTCAGTTAAAGTGAGTGTTCATTATTCAGACTGGACAAAACAAACAAAAATTGGATTTTTTTGGAAGGTTTGCATCTCGTTACATCTGGCATAAAAAGAACATCAAACCAACAATCAAACATGGTGGTGGTAGTGTGATGGTCTGTAGCTGCTTTGCTGCTTCAGGACGACTTGCCGTAATTGATGGAATCATGAATTCTGCTCTCTACCAGAAAATCCTGAAGGAGAATGTCTGAAGCTCAAAGGCACTTGGGTTATGCAGCAGGACAATGATCTGAAACACACCAGCAAGCCCACCTCTGAAAGGCTCAAAGAGAGAGGTTTTGGAGCGTCTAGTCAAAGTCTGGACTTAAATCCGAGATGTATTGGCATGAGCGTAAACAGGCCAATCATGCTGGAAAACCCTTCAATGTGGCTGAATCAAAACAATTCTGCAGAGAAGAGTGGGCCAAAATTCCTCCACAGCAATATGAAAGACTCATTGCCAGTTATTGCAAAGGCCTGACTGCAGTTCTTACTGCCAAGTGTGGCAAAACCAGTTATTAGTTTTAGGAGACAATTACTCTTTCACATAGAGCCTGGTAGGTTTGGATAGATGTTTTCCCCCTTAATAAATTAAATCATTATTTAAAAACTGCATTTTGCATTTACTCTGGTTTTCTTTTCTAATATTAAAATTTGTTTGATGATCTGAAAGATGAAAGTCTGACGAATTTGCATAAAACTAAGAAATCAGCCAGGGGGAAAATACAGCACTGTATGACAACTTTAGATCTAAAAAGGAAACAAAGGAGAAACTATAACAAAAAGAATGATCAAAACACCTGATTACAAGGATCTCTGCAGGTGTGGAAGAACTGTTGATTATCCAGTGACTCTTGTCCGAAGTACACATTCATGTACATATTTCATTGTTGTTGTTTTGTAATGATTACTCACCAATACTGAATTTGTCAATAAACTTATATTGTATAATAAGGTTACACGGTCTAGTTTGCATGTGAGAGTGCTTACCACTGTCTGGTGCTGTAGCAGCCAGACCAGGCTCTGTGGGGGGCTCCAGGGTATCAAGGAGGTTGTTGACTTTATTCCTGAGCTCAATGAGCTCCCTGCGCAGGTACTTCACCTGACTGGATTCCAAAGGCCGCGGCTGACCATTAACTGCAGATAAAAAGATGAAGACAGAGGCCCCAAGAAAGAAAAATCAGAAAAAAAAAAATCATTTATATGGGTTAAGCAAAGTCAAACTTCTCCATCCCTGAACAGGTTACTGTGGAAACTTTTAAATAAAAAAAAAAAAATAAATAAATAAAAATACCCCCTTTTGTACATTACTGAATCTGTATCTCATTTATTTTGACATTTCTCCCAGTTGGGGTAATACTGTCTAGAACTGCTTGTTGACATATATTCTGGTCTAGATGTTAGTCAGTCAGGAATATCTGGGTCAGATTGAACTCTAATGAGGGCGCTGAATCAAACAGCATTGGCTCACACTCCCAGAAACACCTCAGTGCCTGCAGACTTATTAATAAGTGTTTATAGGGATTGACGCCTGACAATAAAATCACACAGTGAACTTCACGTTAGGCGTTGGACAAAAGTTACACTGGAAATACACAATTAATAAACAACACCTGGGAGCTAAGTGGCTAGTAAAAATGTGTTGAGATTTTTAGCTCAGAACATGCTGGTAAAAAAAAAAAAAAATAAATAAAATATATGGCTATATGACTTCTGCACTTCAGTGGTTTGGAAAGCAATAAAATGTGGGCATGTTATTAGTGATGATCTGTTGGCTCCACACTCTACCTGGGATTACTCAGATCATCTATCACATGGTTGCTTCCACAAAGCCATTCACAACAGCTGCTGCACCGAGCAGGAATCCTCATCACTGCGCCCCGACAGCTAAGCATTTAACTAACAATGGAGCTGGGTTATTGGCAATAAACTGAAACCTGCTAATCTGCAGGAAACACAGGACAAAGCTGTTCAAAATATTCAACTATATGTGACCTGTACCATATAGGCTTCTCAAGCTACTTTTAGCCATTATCGTCTCACTGACCAAAGAGTGAAATTTCCACTGCAAAAAGAATAAACTGGAGCTTGCTCTACATTCCTCTCTCACACAAGTTTCTCTTTCTGACTGAATAATGCTGAACGGAGATGGATGGGCTCACGAGGCACTGTGCTGAGACGCAGACCGTCATGGGATTCCAGCTCCTCTCCCTGCCTTTGAATACAACACATGTTGGACGGTGTAATTTCCACGTGAGGTCACGACATGCGATCAGAGCCAGGGCTCTGCTTTGATTTGTACGAAGTAAAACAACTTTTTTTCTTTTTTAAAAGAAGACGGGGGGAAAAAAAAATCTTTCAGCTTCCATGCTAATAATAGTGGCTACAGCAGGAGTGACTGAGAGCAGAGCATAGGAAACAACATCATGTTGTTAATACAGTTTCAAGAGTAGTGTGTGTGTGTGTGTGTGTACTGCACTTTTAACTTTGTGAAAAAGGCTTTTAAATGAGAATAGTTTTAACACATGGTTTGCTATAGTTACAGTCACACTCTTTTCACAGCTGTAGGGAACAGTTTAAAGACCCTAAAGTTGAACTTTTATTTATACCATGCTTTAGGGCGATACTCAAACATGACTATTTGGATATGTTCATTGGTTATTTAAAACACAGGTTCACATCACTACTGAAAACCTAGTGACTCGGCCTCAAGGTTAGTGACTACTCATTGCTCTTAAGCAACTTTTTAACAAAATAAAAGTACCTACTGTAAAAACTTATGGACAACACTGCTACACAGTCCACTCAGATACGGCATGCCTTTCTCTCTACGATTCAGTGAGTGAGCACGCAGATGAACACTGAGGTACAATGAAGAGATCCAAGCTTCAAAATATTTGCCGTTTATTACTGCCCAATCTCCAGAGCCCAAATATGGTATTCGAGGCAGTACTACTGTGCTCTGCCTATGTTCCCATGCTGACAAATCTCTAACACTATTTATTTACAGGCAGGAAAGACAATGTTCTAAAAATACAAGAGTATCCACCAGCCAAACACTGGACAAAGTCTTGGCTGTTGTGTTAACAGAATAACAAAACACCTGTACTGTAAAAATGGCCTGTCGGAAAGTATGATCACGGAAAGAATCAACGTATATTTTCACAGATTCAGATCTGGTGTATACTGCTTTATATAAACATATATTTTTGCTGTGATGGAAAGAAAAAAATTAAAATGTGGCATTTATGATCAGTATATTTCAATCAGCATCAATTATCAATCTATTTCTATATAAACATGAATGCACCTTTTTTCCTTAGACATAACAGATTAACTAAACTGATGGCCTTTATTTTTAAAAAATATGCTGAGAAAAAAGGGCAGCACGGTGGCACAGTGGTTAGCACTGCTGCCTCACAATTACATCTGAAAGGTCTGGGTTCGATTCCACCTTGGCCCAGGCCTCTCCCTCTCTCTGTGTGTGGAGTCTTCCCATGCTTGGGTTTCCCCCCACATTCCAAAGACATGCACTTACTGGGGTTAGGTTAATTGGCTACTCTAAATTGCCCATAGGTGTGAATGAGAGCGTGAGTGTGAAAGGTTGTCTGTCTCTCTGTGTTGGCCCTGCGACAGGCTGGCGACCTGTTCAGGGTGTACCCTGCCTCTCGCCCTGTGACAGCTGGGATAGGCTCCAGCCCACCTCGCGACCCTGAACAGGATGAGCGGAAGCGAATGGATGGATGCTGAGAAAAAGCTTTTTTATATGCACCGTTTCATTATGTGTTATAAAAAATATATATATAATTCCCATCCATCAATCCATTTTCTGCCACTTATCTGGGTAGGCGGTCTAACCAGATATGCCCTGGCCTCCCTCTCCCTAGCCACCTTCTTCAGCTCTTCAGGGGGACGCCCAGGTGCCCTCACGCAAACCGAGGGGCATCATCTCTCCAGCACGTTCTGGGATCTTCTCCCAGTTGTACATGTCTGAAACACCTTGCCTAGGAGGCTTCCTAAAATCAGATGCCCAAACTACCTCAACTGGTTGCTTTTAATATGGAGCAGTAGCTCTACTCTGAGCGCCTTCCAAAAGACTGAGGTCCTCACCCTATCTCTAAGCGAGTGCCCAAGCGCCCTTTGGATGGAACCCATTTTCAACACTTGTACGTACCTTCAATCTCATTTTTTCAGTCACTATCCAAAGCTCATGGCAATAGGTGAAGCTGGGAATGATTGACATTACAATTTAAAAATATTTAACATTAATAATAAAATTTCTCATTTAAAACTTAAGCCTGATATTGACTATAAACCGAAAACACTTTACCCATGAGGCTAAAATGTGTACTACAAAACACAATCAACACAGCCAGGCTTAGTTTGCATTAGCAGGCTTGACAAAGCATAAGACCCCAATCTTTCTGCTTCAGACTCTGTGTGCATGACACGTCATTCTTCCACACAGCGTGAACTAATCAAGAGCTGCTTGATTAAGAGAGGAATAATAATATACTTGGAGCTTGTTTTAAATCAGAACTCTAAACATAGCCTGCTACAGATTATATGATCAGTATATTTTACAATAGTGATATATTATGGTGATGTAGCCAGGGGCCTTGTGATCTGCTGGCAACATGCCCAGGGTAAATTATGCATCTTGCCCTGTGACACCTGGGACAAGCACCAAACCTGTACTGGGAAATTGGCTAAGAAAATGGATGGATGGATGGATGTAGGCAGGTTAAAAGAGAGAAGAGAGGAAAAAACAAAAACAAATGAACAAAAAAAAAAACCCAACACATATCCCACTAACCCATTAATCTCACTTTGCAGTGCATCCCTTTGATCTAAGTCAATTTTTATATGACTTCACTTTCAGACAAATAACATACTAGATGTAAAAAGCTCTGTAAAATCCCAGAAATCTCATGACAACTTTTTTTTTTTTTTTTTTTTAATAACTGACACCAAAAGGCCCCAACTGCCATGTCAGGGTGAGGCCTGCTAGCTGTTGAGTAAGTGGTTATTCAGCGAGTTACACCTGCTGAGTTACTGAATGACTGTGAAATTATCCGGGTTTAGCTCACTGGGTTGGGCAGGTGACCCATATGCTATAAGAGTTTGATTCTGCTACGGGCCATTTGCTGTGCATCTTCCTCCTGCTCTCTCTCCTAGCTTTTCTGTAAACTCTCATCTGTCCTGTCATAATAAAGGCAAAAAAGCCACACCAAAGATACTAAAAAACAATTAGCATGTCTGAAATTTTAAGACTAGGAACCAGAATAACTGGTAGAAAGTATATCCATCTACTACTTGTCACAGTGTTTGTTTATTTAATCAGCACTAGGAGACAGAAATTCCATCACAAATTAGTGAGAAGGGAGTGCAGCTCATTTTCATTTGGACAGTAATAAGCTGAGGTTTGCTGTTTAAAAAAATAAGCTGGACTGCCCTCCAGTGACTGGCTGCTGTAACAGCTGAAATAAAAGACCAAACATCTTCAGCCTTGAATTCATCAAGAAAAAAACTTGTGTGGATGTGTAGGCATATCTATCTATCTATCTATATCTATATATCTATATATATATATACAATCCACAAGAGAACATGTTTTGATTTCTTACCAAACAAAGTCAGTTTGAGTATTCTACTGCACTGGATGGCGAACGACAGGTCAGAGCTGTCAAAAATAGTAATAAGGTCATCATCTGTAAATGGGAAAGCGAGACAAAACATCATTAACCATAGAATAAATTGTCATTTTCAAAGAAAATGAACTACACCTGTCACCAGAGGACAACCTGACACTCACAGGCCTTGTCTGTATCCTGACTCACCTTCATCCTTGTATTTGATTGTGACCTCGTCGTTACTCTGC
This sequence comes from Archocentrus centrarchus, assembly GCF_007364275.1. Taxonomy (NCBI): domain Eukaryota; kingdom Metazoa; phylum Chordata; class Actinopteri; order Cichliformes; family Cichlidae; genus Archocentrus; species Archocentrus centrarchus. The sequence goes on along the minus strand of NC_044366.1, from coordinate 24,101,144 downwards.
AGCTTGCCCCTGAAGACACGCTGCATCATCAGCACCAGCTCATCATAGGTAATGTCTTCATTATGGATGGGAATACGTCGGATGTCGTCACCCAACTGGGCTTTGATGATCAGCTTACCGCTCAGGTCCAGCTGGCCGTTCATGGTGCCGTCTGACCTCTTCTGCTCCCACCACTTCACACAAGTAGAGAAGAGGTTTTCACACGTTCAGTGCAGCCTTGAGCTTTTCTAGACATTACCCAACAAGGGGTGAGACAGTCACACTGGACATAAACCGGTCTTTACCCTTCCAGCTCCCTAGTACAAAGTAGGGCTGTTTAAATAATCACATTTTAATTGCAATTACAGTTTGGCTTCTAGTGATTGTCAAAAGAGGATAATCCTTAAAAAAGAATTATGCCACATTGTGTTTTTCTTTTCTTTCAACCCTCCAGAGTCTTTACCCACCAGGACACTATCTAGAAACTGTCCAAACTGAATGTGTGAAAAGAGCTGGAGTGAAAAACAAAACATTCCCCATGCCCAGGCAGTTCATTTGCATTTATTTTCATAATCTCTTCTCTGTAGGGTTCAAATGGAAAATCGATTGAGCTGCTAAAATAGTAACAGTAGGATAGAACAGTAATACAGAAAAATGATAGCATGTGTCATAAGATTTTTTTTTAAATTGCGTGAACCCCAGAGCACAAAAAATTGGCATACTGTTTGTAATTGGAGCCATGCATGCTGCAGTGCACTACTAGACAGTAAAATGACAGTTAAAAGAACAGCAGTAACTGTGCTTGGCATTCAGATCGCTCAGCTAGTTATTATTACATGTATGTCTATCTTACAAAATAGAAGATATTAATTAAGTCCTTTTTTTTCAAACTAGTGAAAACAGTGGAAAACACTGGGTTAGAGCACTGTAAGTGGGTCAACAGGTCAGCTGCTGTGTGAACAGCTTTATGAATAAAATGTGGCTGTTACATTAATATGCTGAAATTAGCAGCTTGTCCTCACTGTGACAAAGCTCTCTTAACCCTAGAACACCAATGCGCAGTTTTGTAACATTATTCCCATGGGTGAAAATCACCTGACTTTAGTGTTCGAGGGTTAATGTTGACTGAGGTATGGGGGTACACACAGAGCAGTAGAGTTCTTCCCTCTACTTAAATGATTTGATTAGTAAGTCTCCCCCAGCAACAAAACTATTTCACCGTAGAGTCTAAGGGTCAAACATTTTCAAGTGAGGTGGCAAAGACTATACAATCATAGACCTCCTTGTGGACTTTGAGCCAAAACATCATTCTTTCTGATAGGAGAAAGCTTTCAAAGCCATTTGGTGAATCATACAAAGTAACCTATTTACTTATATCATATTGGTAAGACAAATCTCCTTTTTTTGGTACACAATAAGAGGTCTGCACTAATCAAACAAGGTGGGGTGCACACACTGTGTTAGACTAACGTAAAGCTCATCGTTTGCGTATAGTGTCGACTTGGATTACCTCTGCCGTTGCCTCCTGATGTTGTAAGCTGAAGTATATACTCTGGTTGTCCGGGCCAGATGAGTAATTGGCTGGATGCTAGGGATTGGGCGGTAGCTAACGTTTAGCGTACAGTACCGTTCAATGGGCACGACTAGATAAATATTTCTACCGAAACTGGATCCAGCAAGTTTATTTCTGGAGCACCGAAATCAAACGTTTCAAATATAACCGAAGCGAAACGTAAACTTTTAGATAATCGTAAAAGTCGCAGTCATCCGTCAATGGCCCATCAACAGCTATGACTGCTAACGCTTGTTAGGCCTTTTCACCACTGCCATGTCAGTGCTGACAATACACGCCACATAAGTTTAAAAAAAATATATACATATATACATATATATTTATTATGTTGCATAGCTGAAGGACCTGCAATACAATATTACTTTTACTTTTTAACAATGGGTCGTCAACGAGCTGTTTCCTGTGTAACTTAATAGCTCTACCCGTAACAAAGCTACGCAAGACGGTAAACTGGTGATTTCCCAACTTTGCCCTTCTTAGATCCGATCAAATTAGTAAATTACAGAATCTTAGGTTAAACAAGTCCCCATGTATCAGCGTCCACACCTGTTTGGACGAGCTAACCTAGCGTAAGCTCCCTGCGTAGCTGGCTAGCAACATAACAGTACGTGATAGCATAGCAGTTGCTTTGTAGTTAAATTATAACATAACTCGCTTTCAAACCCAAGAAGTGCTGTTTTCATTTTTTTTTTTTTTACCTGAACCAGGCGACTTGACCACGATGTATTTCACGGGTTTCCCCCAAACCCTGAAAATCTAATCTATTTAGCTACCCTAGCTAGACCGGGGCAGCAGCATCAGGAAGTGTCCTCCAAACTGTCAACGTCAACCAGTACGTGGCATTCACTGTGCGCAGCCGCAGACCGTGTGCGGAAAAGTCCGTCGTGAGCGCAGACAGGATAGTTGAAAACAAAAGATCAGTCAATAAGCTGAACCGCGTTTATTTCTTGTTCTCTTTCTTTTTCATTCTTTAAAAAAAATCTTTTCAACAATGGATAGTTTAGTGTGCAATCAGTTTGCAGTAAAGCGGGTATTCTGATGCTGTATCTTAAAAACAGCAGTGCAGGCAGCCCCCATTACATAAACAAGAAAATAAGAGGTAGACTTATTGAACACATGGCAAAGCCTACTTTTTAAGCAGTTTATAAGTGCATATATATGATTCATTGCATCACTATTGTAAGTATGAGCTTCACATTTTGTGCAAGAAACGAATCTACTGCTTAAAATAAATAGGTTTATTTAAATGAACAATCATCTGCTTTCAAAAGGAAACTGGGGATCCATGATGAATCATATTACATGATCATGACAACTAAGTAGACATAAAGCATCTATAAAAACAAACAAACAAACAAAACACCAGTTTTGTCCATTCGCAGTTTTAAAAAAAATCCACTATTTGTTCTTCTTCTCCTGAGTGGCATCAAACCATGAATCCAGCAGTTTTTTCATGTAGTATAACTGCCAGCCGTGCACTTGAGCAGCAACCACTATGACAACATACGTAGCAGTAACTGCAGAGCAGCCAAAAATGAAGCGGAAGGCTTTTCCTTGGCGGAAGAGCTGTTTTGCTACGGGAAACATCTCCATGCTACCATATATAAGAGGTGCAAAAGAAAACAGCCCTGCACTGATCATGGACAGGACCAGGTAACTGATGTTGTTCTTTGGGAGGGACAGGCTGCTGAAGAGCAGAGGGAGGAGGCTGAGCAGGTAGGGGTACTCCCATTGGTACGGCATGGCCACCGTGTCCCGTGACAGAATGTCCAAGTGGCTGACAGTCACTTGCGCAGCCACCAGCAGCCAGATGAGAAAGTGGACCATGTTTAACTTCCGTATCTCCGACTTCAGGGAAGCGCTGCAAAACAGAAAAGCAGACCCTCCGGCTGCAACTCAGAGATAATGCCCATATTTAATGACTAATGCCAGACACAGATACTTACCTCATCTGGTACTGTGGGGCCATCCTCAGTTGGGTTTTCATGTTTGGATAAACCTATTAACACACAAGAAAAATAATGTGATATACAAATAGCTGCAAGCAGAGTCCTTCAGTGATGGGAAGAGCATCATTTCTAAAATGGTGATTTCTTCTGATTTTATCCAGATGACAATCAGGGTATTTAAAGATATCTAATCTTTAAAGCTGAAAAGGGACAATTTCTTATATTTGGAAACTGGAACTAAGTGATTTTCCAGGATATCTGAGAGATTTAACTTGCTCATTCCCCGATATGAGAAGAAAGGGCCTTGGAAAGTGTGACCCTAAGGACAGCGAGAGGAGAGAGATTATTAGGAGCACACAGACTCAGCCATAATAAGCCTCGCTGTCGCCCACTAGCAGTTTGGAGCATTAGCAGCTGCTAACAGCTAACCTAATTTAGCGTTTACGTTGAACAGATACGTTTTGTACGTAATCTGTCATCTTTTTACCCCCAGTAACCAGCGGAGTGACGTGCTTAGCTTACCGATGATGCCAACAGCTTACTTTTTCCACACCGTCCTGCCGAGCTCCTCGTTCACATTTGTGCCCAAAGAAGATGTGATGAATGAACGTCACTGAAAGCTTTGAGCATGCGCACAATCAGCCGAAATCCCTCACAGCATCAGCAGCATCAGCATCAGCATCAATCTCTTATTAACAGTATACCCAGTAGTTCTGTTCACTGCAGCGTTTCCTGGATGCTCATGAGGAAACACCGATTTTCAGGCAAGATGCCCTGATGAATACATGTTTGGCATCCTGATATCTGCTTGTAAAAACCCATAGATTGCAGAGGATATGACATCGCACTGGTTCTGTTAATTTTTCCTTGTAAATATAAATTGCTGTCTGAAACTAAGGAATTAAAAAAAAAATTCATATGTTGTTCTAGCTTAGCCAATTAATCCAGTTATTGCGGTTAATTCTTTAAGCTTCTACACTTTCCAAATGTTGTGGCTCTTGAACTGCAGCAAAACAATAAGCAGCAAATTCTTGCACACTTCCAGCACTTTCTTATTGTTTTTTGTAAAAGTGCATTAGCCGCTTCAGTCAAATGTGTTTCTCAAAATGATATCACTGACAATTCTTTTTAATTAAACAATTTTTATTTAGAAAAAACATCACAGACAGTAATAACAAACTTGAAACACTGATACACACACTTTGGTTACAATAACAACATTGGCACCATGGTCATTTCCTTTTCCCATTTTTTCTTGTTCTCTTTATTGCATGTAAGTGATCAGCAGTAAAAAAATAATAAATTACTGACATAACTGTTGTTAATGAATTGCTGCAGCTTTGAGTCCATTAATGAAAACAGCCAAACCATATAAAGGAAACACACTGAGGTTACAGGGTAAATTGATTTGGTTATCATGCTTTCAAACACACCTCTCCATCTAACTGTTAAAATCTATAAATTGTGTTCCTCATATGATGCCATCTTATGCATACATATACTGTCATAACAACTAAAATGCACTGTGATATGCTTCTATATATAAAAAAAATATGACCTGCAAAACAGTCACAGAATACAATCAGTTGATTTTTAAATAAAAGTAAATAAAAATGTTAACCGGTATCACTGGTTTTGACTTGAAAAGAAGACTCAGAGACTTGCTGTCTATCAGCAGGATTTGCTGTCGAGTATTATTTTTGTACTATAACATGTACGACTATACACACACAACTTTGTGTTCACGTGTAAGCTGTTCGTTTTCACATATTGCTGATATATACGATTCAACAGTTTAGTTGGTGATAGAGAATTTTTGTTAAGTGTGAAATTTTCTGATGATAATGCTCTAATATTTATCAGCATATACTGAGTGGTTTTAATAGCTCAGAGCACAATTTTGTCTTATTTTGAATTCTAATACAGGACAACAACCACAAACCTATCTCAAAAAAAAAAAACCAAAACATAAAAATAATATTACATTCTTAATCTTTAAATCTCACTCAAGAGCAATAATCAGCCAGCAACATTCTTGGGTTTTTGACTTAATTTGGGCCATCTATGCTTTGTGTGGCCTCTTTCTACAGAAGAGCACACAAACTGCCATTTCAACTCACCAACCGATAACAGCTGTCCTTTAAACATACCATTCCTTCACGCACATCTTGAGCATAACAGTCCAGTCTACTGAAAATTAAAATGATCTTTGCCCTCAAGTTTTGCCCTCTGCAGCCAGCACAGCTACAGACACAGCTAGAAATGGGTTTATGTTAAAAAACAAACAAAAATTAAACAAGGCAATGTATCGACTGCTGCAACACAAACCGTGCTACAATCTGCATCATCATTCTAAAAAGACGCTTTTTATACTTACTGTTATCATTAGAGAAAACTGAAAATTGATTATACAAGTCTATGCATGCAAAAACATATTGTCCCCACCCAAATGAATAGTTTGTATCCTAATGTTTTATACTTTCACATTTTTTGCCATATGGAGTAGCTGCCAATTTTAAAGACATGACTAAATTTGACACTGCTGCAACAGTGTAACTATCATTATACCATTTCTTTTTTCCCTCTTTTACTTAAACGTCACATGTTCACTTCCATGTTTATACTAATAATTTGCACTCTTAAGAATTGTTGGCACTTTGTGTATGAAAGTACCTCTGTAGCTATTTTTTGTATGCTGTTTGTACATTCTTTCATATCATCCAGTGCTGTAAAAGACATATTTTTGCTCTCCCAGTTAAAACATCTCTTAAGCTTTATGCTATAAAACTATTGTTTATACAGACTGCAGATTTCATATTAACTTTAATATATTTTATCTTGTTTTCTGCTCTTCATTGACTGGATCAACAATTTGCTGATTTTGCATTAAAAGTATGCTCATTGTAGAGTAATTTATGTTTTATATCATACAAAAATAAGCTCTTGTGTAATTCTTACCAAAGCCCCTCTCTCTTTCTTTCTGCAGTTTGTGATTTTACATTGGATATAACAAGTACCCAGTAAAGGAGGAATGCACATACTGTCCAGCATAAAGTCCTGAAGCCTGATCTGAGGGCAGCTGAATATACACAGTGTCCCCAGGTTGTAGAGGTAATACTGCACTCCCTGATGCTTGGTCTAGGAAACCCTTTTTGTATTCATCATATGTATACATCACAGGCTCATTGTTTCTCATCAAAGCCACCCAAACATTAGCTCCCTTGCAATGAATGTGGTAGGCAAAGTAATAAATGCCAGGTATGTCACAAGTGAAAATTCCAGTCTCTGGGTTGTAGTTTTGGCGACCATTATACAAGAGCTTGTCAAAGATGACTGGAGCGCCCACAGGTGGAAAAGGAATCGTCGTTACAGCTGTGAATGCTGGCATTTCCAGCCCACTGGGACCTATTACTTCTGCCCCATTGCCTCCATACTTGCCCTTCTTGCCATAACCTCCGGCTTTAACGCCATCTAGTGCTGGGCCCATTTCAGAGAGCACTCCTGCCATTTCGGGTGACAGACCAGGTGCTCCAGGGGGACCTGGTGGTCCAGGCAGGCCAGGCAGACCTGGTTGCCCTGGGGGTCCTGATGGGCCCTCTTTTCCCTGGGGTCCCATAGGACCAGGTAGACCTGGACTCCCTTCAACTGAAATGCCTGGTGGACCAGGAGGACCATAATCTCCTTTTGGTCCTTGAAGACCAGGAGGCCCATTTGGTCCTACTGCACCATCCATTCCTGGGATTCCTTTAAGGCCTTGAGGTCCCACTTCACCTGGTAATCCTCTTTCTCCTTTAAGACCAGGAGGTCCTGAAGGACCAGGGACACCTGGTAGACCGTCATGTCCAATGTCTCCTTTGGCACCAATTGGTCCTTGTGGGCCTCTTGGTCCTGGCTCTCCACGGTCTCCTGGCAAGCCATCCTTTCCAGGTAACCCTTGAGGACCAGGCTCACCCTTGGTACCATCAAGACCTTTAGGCCCTCCTTCACCACAGTCACCTTTAGGACCAGGTGTACCCATAGGCCCTGGGGGCCCAATAGGGCCTGGATGACCTTGAGGGCCGTTTGGTCCAGAAGGTCCAGGCATACCAGGCAGACCGCTATAACCCTTATCTCCCTTTGGTCCAGGTGATCCAGGTGGCCCACTCATACCTTTATCACCCTTTGGTCCTGGGAGCCCCGGTTTACCAAATCCTGGCAATCCTGGCTTTCCTGGTAAACCTGGTGGTCCTGGATGACCTTTCACACCTGGCATGCCTGGTTGTCCTGGTGGACCATTTTGACCTGGCTTCCCTTGACCAGGTAGACCTGGTGAGCCAGGCTGTCCTTTTTCACCTGGTAGTCCTGCTGGTCCTTGCTCTCCCGGTTGTCCCTTTAATCCTGGTGGTCCTTGTGGGCCTGGTGTGCCATTCAATCCAGGTTTTCCAAAACCAGGCAATCCTCTTGGCCCAGCAGGTCCAGGGAGCCCTGGATGCCCTTTGTGACCAGGTGGTCCTGGCAGCCCCATCCCTTTGTCTCCTTTGGGTCCCGGCAGTCCTGGCAAACCTGGAAGGCCTTTGTGACCTGGCTCACCTTTGGGCCCCATTTGACCTGGTAAACCCTGTATTCCTGGTTTACCTATTCCTGGGAGTCCAGGTGGTCCTGGGGGTCCTTGAGGCCCTGACTGCCCTGGTGGTCCTTCTTCACCCCTAGGACCCATTTCTCCTTGAGGCCCAGGAGCACCAATTCCTCCAGGTTTACCAGGGCTTCCTGGCAAACCTGGTTTTCCAACTCCTGGAATTCCAGGTGGACCAGGAGGTCCAAGTTGTCCTGCAGGTCCCGGTAACTCATTGCCTGGAGGTCCAGGAGGTCCTGGAGGTCCTGGAGGTCCCTCTGGTCCAGGTGCCCCAGGTGGCCCAGCAGGTCCTGGCTCTCCTTGGGGAATTCCCTCAGCACCACTAGGAACTGTCTGACCTGTGAGGAATTAGAAAATTATTCAAGCAATAATTATAAATCCAAGAATACATGGACAAAGTTTTGTTTATGACTTTTTTCAAATGACATACATGTGCATGAAAACAACATTTTCCATTATGATAATTATTATTTTTTGGCCATTGGAGTGAAACTGCAGTACTAGGCAAAAGCCTGGAGTCACCTCTCATTTAAAAAAATATTTTTCTTCTAGGAGTCAGACTTGTAAATTTTTTAAATAGTCTCGAACAATAGTTCTCCAGGCTTTCTGGAGATCTTTCAAAGTTCTTCTTTGGACATTGGCTGTTTGGCTTTTCAGTCATTTTGGGTTAAGCCCTTGTACCTGACCATTTTCAGAGGAATGTTTTTTTTTTTTTTCTGTTTGTTGAACCACTTAATACTTACCTTTGAATCATTCAAGCATTAAAAAAAAAGCCCCCAAACCAAGTGATGAACCAGTGTTGTGCTGACATATACCAGAACACGTAACAAAAACCCAATTTTAAAAAGTATCTTTAGGCACCCAGTTACTAGAAGCTTACACAAAAACACAGCATTTGCTCCCATTTCTTTAGCTGAATCTACACAAAAATGCCAAAGATAACAGTCTAACAGGCATAAAATAGGATTTCTGCACCAACAAGGTGATTCCTGAAGAGCTATAAGCTTAAAACTTGGCATATCTCAGAACGGTGTGCAGTGTGTCCTTAAGAAGACTGAGGAAACTGGACAAGTGGAGGACAAGAGAAAAGTGTCAGGCCTAAAAAAAAAAAAAAAACTATCTACAGTAGATGTTCAACAAAGTGTAATCAGAAAGGGTAGCTGTCAAGAAGCCATTCTTGAAGAAGGGACACAGGGAGAAAAGGCTGAGGTATGCCAAATTACACAAGAACTGGACTGAAAATCAGTGACAACAGGTCTTACGGAGTGATGAATCCAAACTTCAAATTTTGGTTCAACTCATTGTCAATATGTACAGAGGAGGTCAGGAGAGAGGTACAACATGTCTACGTCCATCTGTAAAACACAGTGGAGGTTCTGTCATGGTTTGGGGCTGCACTTCCGCCAGTGGTGTTGGAGAGCTTGTCAAAATGCAGAAAAGTACAGTCAAATTTTGACCTATCATGCAATACCATCTGGAAAGTATCTGAAAACAGCTTCATTTTTCAGCATGACAGTGATCCCAAACACACTGCCAATGCAGTAAAATACCTGGCTAGAAAAACACACAATGAAACACAATCAGTCGCGGATCGACATCCCTAGAGCCCGGACCCCAACATTATTCAAGTGGTGTGGGATCATCTTGACAGAAAACAGAAGAAAAGTCAGCCAACATCCAAAGAAGCCTGGAGAACTATTCCTGAAGACAAATTAAAGAAATTAGAAGAAAGCTGCCTCAGAGAGTTCAGACTGTGCTGAAGAATAAAGGTGGTCACACCAAATATTGACTTTCAAGCTCATTAGAATTGTACAAACTCAAGTGTTGTCTTATATACTGTATTTCCATGTATGTTTGCACATGTTTCAGTAAACTGCAGCACCTATTTCTTAATTCATAGCAAAATTTAAAGAAATGAGGGGTCACTCAAGACTTTTGCACAGCACTTATATTAGAAACTAGGAAACATTTGTTTACTTGCCATGTTTTAGCTCAGCACCATCAGTTCAAAATCTGCATGAGTGTATTGCTAAAGTTGTTGGTTTATGCCTTTTAAAATGTTTTCTCACCTTTGTCTTGGCCACCATTATAGCCTCCACCCTTGAGAGCATTTTCTTTTCCCTTGTGCATGGGCACTGGTGGCAGCTCCTTTCTGTAGTGGGGATACTGCATATAGGGCACATCTTTGCCAAGGTACTGCTGCTGAGGAAAGCCACCTTTGCCCTTGCCAATATGTTGGAGATGCTGCATCGGTTGGTAAGGCTGAGGATGCTGCTTGTGACCGTAGTATGCTCCACCACTCACATAGGTAAGAACTACAAGCTGTAGCAGGAAGAGGGGGGCAAGGAGGGGAGGCATGGCCAAGGCCTGTATGGTGGGTAGAGAAGACAAGATTTGAAGTATGCTGCAGCATGAAGATCTTTGCATGAGTGGCGTGGACAACTCTTTCTACACAGTGCAGGCGGTGGAAGGCTACACTCTGTCTCCCTCTGCTGGATATACAAAGGAATGACACAAGAGTCTTGCACCGTGCCTCAGATGTTGTAATAGGCAGACAAAAAAGTTTTTAATTCGTTTTTGTGATCAAAAAGTACAAACACAATACATTAAGGAATTGAGTTTGACAAATGAACAAATGAACTTTTGCAGCTTACCAATTACCAGCCAAGACTCACATTAAAAAGGAGGTTTTATAATTTTATTTAAGATATTCTAGAAAAAACACCATTATTATAATGACCATTTAGAAACATTGTTTTAATTAAAGAAAAACAACTGTAAATGCCTTATTGGCCTATTGTTACAATTAGTGCAGTACAAGGCCTGGAATCTCTTGTTCTTTAACTCTAAGGGGAACGTTTTTATATTAGCAGCAACAAATTTTAGGAAGAGCTGAAGAATAGCACACACATGGACCAGAAGCTTTAAGGTGACATATATACAATCAGGCACAACATTATGATTGCTGACTGGTGAAGTGAATAACACTGATTATCTCTTCATCATAGCACCTGTTAGGTTAACAACAGGCGCGTGAGCATCACAACTGGACCACAAAGCAATGGAAGAAGGTGGCCTGGACTGACGAATCACATTTTCTTTTACATCATGTGGACTGCCAGGTGTGTGTGTGCGCCGCTTACCTGAATGTTGAATATGATTTCTTTTTCAATACCCTCCCATTTTTGTGTTTGATAGTTTAAATCTTAAATATGACACTCAAATTTGCTAATTTTGTATAAAAGTGACATATCTGTAGAAAGGCAGTGGTACAAGTTGTCTGGATTTCTGCAGCAAACAATCTCTGTTTTTTTTTTTTTTTTTGGCATTTAAAAGACAAAGCAAAGCAAAATAAAACCAAACTAATAAAACTGTATTCAAGTTATAAACACCACTGCTGGAAATGATCACATCTAAGTAATAACACAAAAGTACCTTGGATATTTGCAGAAGTAATATGTGCAATAATGTAGCTACATTGTAGAGATGAATATTATAGGGCATACTTATATAATCATAATTGACCTAGATGACAGTGTGTGTTTATACAGCCTGAATGAACTAGAGGGGTGGTAAGAGAAGGTAACAATTGTATAAACACATAAGTTCTTTTTTTCTTTTTTTTTTTTTTTATAAAGCAAGTGAAGTATTTCTGCCACCTCTAAGCAAACTCACTGGTACCCACACCCCTCCTGCTGGTGTTAATGAGCTCATTCCTGTCATTCCAACATTACTCCAAGGCACTGTCAAAAGAGGCTGAATATTCTAAATAATGATGCAAAAATGGTAGAAACACCTTAGCTGCTGTGCTCAACATAAGTAGGCTACAAGATCCACATAAAATAAGCCTTTTCCTCTCAGTTTTAGTGTGCTGAGGAAGAATCTGTTCATTTTTTTTGGACTACACTCCAACAAAGACAATTTTGAGCAAACATAGTTTTAGTCCAACTGTGCAGTTCTGGTCACTTTTTAATGTCTTATAGCCATTATTTCGCCCCTAAGCTGGTTTAAACAGACAGTAAAAAAGCAAGGAGAAGGGTTTTCCTTCTCTCCACTGAACATTAATAAAGCTTTAAGCTGCTCCTCTGAATATGTACTCCATCTATTCAGGCTCACTCCTCTGCCCTACCCCATGCCCAGCCTCAAACACAGTCCTGGTCCAAGTTTTATTACAGCCAACTCATCGCATCCTAAACCACATCCTTAGTGTCCTCTCCATCACTGACTCTTTGGATCTTTTCCGCCCTTTGACCTTTTCTCAGTCGTCTGGTGATTTTGACACGGCAGTGCTGCTGCCTTCCCCAGTGAGAGCTCGCCTTTGAACAGAGTCCATCAAGTTTCCACGGTGGCAGAGGCCAGACATGGTAAGGAGTCCAAAGGGATGCCACTGACGTCTCTCAACAAGAACTGGGACTCTTTTTTTTCCCCCTTACTGAATTGGAAGCTGTTCTGTATTTCCATCATTCTTATCAAAAGCATAAAGGCTGAAGACATTACACACAAGTATAAATGTAATGAGCTTTATATATGCCTTTTCTCTTGTTTTAACTCCCTGGTGATATCAGTGATGGATAATTAATAATTAATATACTGCCATTCCAACATTACTCCATTAATACTAATACAAATTAGACAATTAATACTGCGTAATAATTCTGACCAAAACACTACAGATGTATACACTACATATATATATATATATATATATATATATATATATATATATATATATATATATATATATATATATATATATATATATATATATATATATATATATATGTATATGAAAGAAAGCAAATGTGACAGTTTTACTGCCCTTCAGGCACGTCCCAGCTCAGTGTTGGTATGTGGGTATGTGTGTGTGTGTGTCTGCATAGATGTTTTTAAAATGGTGGAAATATGCTTCAAAATGTGCAGATCAGAGGGACCATACAACGAAGTTCTGTTCAGTGTCACACAGCAACAGTAAAGAGTTGTTATGGTGCCTGCAGAGAGATGGAAATACCTCCTGTCTTTACCTAGTGTGCTTTTCTCCAGCACATTATTTTACATAGGTGTTGCCTCCCTACAGACTTATTCATACAATAAGGCCGCTTTCAGACTTTGACATAAACATTAGGCAGCAATTTCCACATGTTAACTTATTATTAGAGAAAACAGAAGGAGAGAAGGCTGGGTTTATAACAAGGTGACTCGAAAGGATTCTATTATATGGACTGAATATATTTTCAAGTGCTGATATCATCCTAATGTGTCCGCACAGATGGCAGACATGGAGTCACATATAAATGTGGCACAGATGTGAGAATCCACGATGGCGTGAGTAACGTGTTAAGTGCCGTTTCTCACATCTGTAGGAGTCACAGTTTAATTCTTCATGCGCTGGTGTCAAACAATCCGACTCCCGCAGTGATGACTCTCTGACAGGCGATCATTTGTAACAGGAACAGCAGCCACATTTTTCATTTTCATGCCAGGCAGATGCCACCCATGTGTCATCCGGTCCACACTCTTCTCACAGATATTTGTTCATATTAGAGAAAAAAGATGAGCTTGTCTATATTATTAGCATTAATTTCAATTGGTATTTTATAGTCATTCTATGGGAGTGGGGGTGGGGCTATCACAGACCTATACAGGTTGCCAGCCTGTCACAGGGCTAACACAGAGAGACAGACAACTATTCACACTTATGGGCAATTTAGAATCACCAATTAACCTAACCCCACTAACTGCATGTCTTTGGACTGTGGAAGGAAACCAGAGTACCCAGAGTAGTCTCTGCTGTTTAATCATACAGTGTCCATTGTTTTCTCACTCAGATCCATCTCTCATCCATCTCTCCATCCATCCTCTTCCACTTATTCAATTCAGGGTCAGGGGGGGAGTATAGAGCCCATCTGCAGTGTCATAGTGAGGGAGGTGGGATGCACCCCAGACAGGCTGCCTGTCTGTTGCAGGGCAACAGTGAAACAGTAATGATCAAAATATTTCACTACAGGCTTCAAAATGAGAACTTGCAAATTAATGGACACGTCATGGTGCCTATGTCTCTGTCCTTTATATACACCCTATAGTTGAAACAGCACAAACATACACCTCAGGACAGCATTAAAGAAGAATTAAGAGATTTGCTTCCAGAAAGCTGGGCCATTAGCATGGATAACAAAAGCTCATCCAGACACATTTATTGCAGTTTTTCTCAGGCTTATTATATTCTATTAACATGTCCTATAAGACAGTATTAAACTACTTTTTCATTTTTTTTTTTGCGCTTAACCTTCAGCAAGCATCACTTAAAATGATACATGTCTACAAAGAGACATCAACCTAGAGAGACAAGGAGTTACAAACATCTGCATTAACAACCCTGTTTGTTCAACTTCTGCTGTCAAACTCATATGCAGCTCATTACACACCACTGTGCTCTCAGCATGAGTTGGTAGCTCAGACGCTTCTAAAAATAAGCAGACCTCAAAGTAGTCTACCTTGTACACCCATCTGCCATGTAGGTATTTGAATTAGTATCTGTCTGTTGAGTGTGAATCCTCTTCCTTGAATACCTCCAGATGTCCATCTTCTTGACATTTTACACAAACGAAACACAGTAAATTTATCAGGTGTGAAAAAAAAATGAGAGGACTCGTGGGCATCATGTGGCTGTAACCTGTCATTTTTGCTGAGTCAACCCACACCCGTCGGACATTGAGGTGTGGAGTGCAGGTCATATAAGTGGCAACCATCAGAATGTCATTGAAACTGACACAGCTGCACAAATCCCTGGAGAAATATACGTGAAGTAAAAGGCAGGCTAACACAGAACTACAGTATTTCTAAATTACCAAAGAAAGAAAGAAAGAAAGAAAGAAAGAAAGAAAGAAAGAAAGAAAGAAAGAAAGAAAGAAAGAAAGAAAGAAAGAAAGAAAGAAAGAAACTGCATTAACACAAGAACTAGTGGAATGAGCAGCACAGATAACGTTGAGGACTCGCAGCAGGTTAACTCCTCTCACACACGTACATTTATATACACACAGTGATCACGGCTGATGGATGAGACAACCAAGTACACACAGCTAAGCAGTGTGGCCCATTCTTATCTAAAAACATGTTTAATCTTCCCTTGCTTTACACTAAGATGGAAATATTAGCGCTGTCTCCCACCCTCACATCTTCAGACACATCTGTCTCTGACATCTGCTTGTCTCCTCTGTCTGACAGACTTTTCTCACGGTCTCACTTTCTCTCCGTTTCTGCACAGAGCCACGTCTGTTCTCCACCATCAGTCACATTTCTTTCCTTGATGTCTTTGCTTGTCTGTTTTCTCCCACTGACCTTTTTCTCCCTTTTGAAACATGCAGGTTCAGCGACCTGAGACCACTCAGTCATCTTCCGGACTGTGGTGGAGGTCAGAGGACAAGGCAGCATGTTTCAGGAAACTGCTGTTTTTACACACCGGGGGAAATTACCGCACAGAACATTGACTTATGTAGCATTTATGATACAGGCTGTCTGACAAAAAACAGTTCAAATCCCACTGAAATTGCTTGGCAAACCACATCGCCTTCCTCTCTGCACCACAAACCATGTGTAGATTCATACTCATGCCAGCAGCACCCTTGCACTCAATCTTGGTAACCGCCCTGGTGTTGGTTGTGGCTTCACAGCGAAAGGGAAAGACATTTGCAGCTCCTCGGTTCCCTAAATGCAGCTTTTATCACAAAGCACACCTTGTAAAATTAACACCTCTTTGAGTTGCGCTGCAAAGGTCCTCATTCAAACAAACTCCACATACACAAACCAGAGGAACACAGCTACACACACACTGCCACAGCTGTGCAGCTAAATGACCAAAGTGTTTACCTCGCTCCCTCTCCTTTACTCAACCATCACTCTTGGTTTTCACAGCATTCTTTTGTCCTGTGCATTCCTGAAGTTTGGGGTTGTATGTGCACACACACACTCACCATTTAAAAAAGTTTTGTTTTGCGCACGGGGCCAGCTAAAGCTTTTGCACAGTAAGGTCAATGCACAGGCCACACACCGATTTTATATTACGATGCAATGTAAAGCAAGTTAAGCAAAGAAGGGAGGATGAGAAACACACATGTGAAATAGAGAGGATCACTGAAACATCGAAATCCTTAAAAAAATAAAAAAATGTATCAAATTATTTTCCCGTGAAAATCATGTGCAAATACCAAACTACATAAATTAAACAAAAAATGATCTCAACTTCATCCTAAAGTACTCTAACATGATAATGAAGATTACATTTAATTGATTTTTTATTGTGTAATAGCATATACACGATGTTCCTCTGATGTCCCAGAGGAAACAAACACTAACACCAAATTACTGCATGCTTGTACAGTATACTACAGTATTTTCTCTTTGTGAAAGCAAAAACACTTATGGGAATGCAAATGTTTAGTCTCAAATTAATAATTTTGTGTTTTCCAGTGTTTTCCAGTATATGTGTGACCAGGAACAGTGTTAAATTTTAGTTACCAATGAGCCACCTTGATCGTGACTTTATATAGAGATTAACTACATCCAGTTAGCGCTCATCTTTAGGTTTGTTATTAAATGTTAAATGCAGCAGCTTTCTGTAACTGTCTCATACTCTGAGAAAGACAATAAAGCAAACTCAGCGTACACAATATAGGTCAGATGGCTGCCCCTCCCTGAGCCTGGTTCTGCCGGAAGTTCCTTCCTGTCAAAAAGGAGTTTTTTTCCTTCCCACTGTCCCACAAGTCTTTGCTCATAAGGGGTTGTTTAATTGTTGGGGTTTTCTCTGTATTATTGCAGGGTCTTTACCTTACAATATAAAGCACCTTGAGACAACTGTTATTTGGTGCTACTGTATTGTAATTAAACAGTTGCATTTTGGTGTTGTAGTGTTGTTTTAATCCATAATCATACAGCTAAAAGTATATAATCTCTTCAGCATGTCAGGAAAAACATGCTGAAGAGTGTTTTTACTGGCAGACAGCAGCTCTAAAAAGCTAATAAATGTGTGTTCAGTGTCAGCAGTCTTTCAGCTACTGTATAAACTCGTAGTCACAGACCTAAAGTGAGAATGTATCTATATTTATCATTGCTCAGGCTCAGGCTCAACATTTCCTCAGTTTGTACTCTTCTCCTACATATCAGATCAGGCGGTTTGATCCTGATAAGAAATTGCCAAATCGTGATCCTCTCACTGACAATGCGCCAAACCAAACTAACAGAAAGAAAGCATTACAAAGCAAATGAGCCCGGAGAGACAGAGCCGCTGTGGACCAAAGGCAATGTTTGCTCTGCAGTCTCTTCTCACCAAACTGCTGCTCTTACCCCCATCACATGCATCTGCCAGTTTGGCTTCAGCTTTCTGAACACAAGCATGCACACAATTGAATGGATATTTGCCTTCAACAGGGAGTTTACTGAAAAACTACCAGTGATGCTAAGCTTCTCAGCAGCAAAATGAGGTGCCAAATAATAATTACATCCTAGCAACAGAACATAAAACACAACAAAACCATGGAAGATAAATATTTCTGGACATTACATATTTCTGGTATGTGTAATATAATTTTTTTCTTACCATTTCAAGAGTTTTTAAAAGTTATGCTATTAATGCGATGACCTTTGACTTTTATCAAGCTCAGATGTTTTACATTTTTCATTCTTGAAATTTTATAATTGAAAACATTTAACATTTGGTGGAAACTGAAATAAAAATAATTCAAGTCAATGGATCAGCTTTCATGCGGTCAGGTGCATTCAAACATAATGGAAACAAACAAAAAGAAATAAAAGAGATTAAAGTAAATGTCCATAAAATAATGGAGTTCATGACATCCTTACCTTTGTGAATGACTGTTTACTGGGAAATAATCGGACCCTCAGACAGAATAGCAGACAGACAACCACGCAAAGGAAACCCTGGCAAGTGAGCTCACAACACGCACACCTTGAGGACTCAGCTTTTTATCTGCTGCAGGGTGGAGTCACCGGGGTGGGAGAGAAAGAGGCAGAGAGCGAGAGGGGAAGGGTGGGATGGAGGAAGGGATGGAGTGACTGGGATTTGAGTGAGAGTAAATATTACTTTGCAAAAAGTTATGCCAGAAAACATGCTCACATCCCCCTGCTGAGTGCCAACAGTGGAAGACAATGACAAAAAAGAGGAATGTTTCCCTCATTAATGCTGTCATATACTGGATGCAGTAAAAAAAAAAAAAAAAAAAAAAGCAGAGTAAATAATAATTCTGTATGAGCCCAGACACAGTGGAGTTGGCTGTTTATAACCACCTGTTCTGGCACACATGCAATTTCTAAGGTAATTATAATTAGTATTTTCTTTTCTTCTGTTTTACTTTTAATCTACCACATGATATTCAAGTACATTCATAAATAGAAGACAAATAAATAAAAGTAGAGGTGTTCTCTCTACTTAGAAATATAATAATTACCATTAAAGAGCTACGTGCTTTGTTCTAGTTAGATTAAAAGTGCATCACACATTGGTACATCTGAAGGAACAGTTTTTTAGCTCTACTTCTACTACTTGACTGTGGTTCAGAGGTAATACCTTCCTCTTCCAACCCTGTGTGCAGTTCACTGAACCATATTCTATTCTGCGCGTAGCTTCGGTTTCACTCACGATGATCACATTTCATCATCGGTATTTATTCAACATTTGTCAGAAACAGAGGGAAAAATAACATCCTTGTGCCTGCGAAAGTGTGAACACATAGGTCAGCATGAAGTGTGGTGAAAAGCAGCCCGATGAGTACCTAGAAGGAGCATTCAGTCACAGCCACACACTAAAAATACTCTTTCTCACAGTTGTTGTTTTTTGTTTTTTTTTTGTCCGTCTGTGACGACAGATGCTTTCCAGGACAGTTTTGACAAGTGTGTTAGACAAGTTTCTTATAACAACCTGGTAACTCTGACGTGTCTAGCCACCTAAATATATACAGCATGTACACAAAGTGGGACTCTGTTCTTCAGCTGTAACTGTGCGTTTGCATTTGTTTCCTTTGCGTAAACTGCCATGCTCTTTACTCTTGTGATTTTAGATACAGAACAGAGACCAGCAGTGTGTCCTCCCTGAGGGGAAATTGAATGCATCTGTATATAAGGGACAGCGGGTGTGTGTGGTTCCAAAGTGACACAGTGGTGTAAAAGGGTGGATGTCCTGTTGATTCTCCAACAGCCAAGTGTCAGCTGAGTCAGCTTACTGTGTGAGGCCTGATTTGGGAGCTGAGTATTGTTTATGTGGATGATGTTCTCACTGGTATCAAATATTTATGGAAAGTATGTAACACAATAAAAAATTGCTCTAATTGCTCTAATGGGATTATCCCTCATGAATGGGCTGATCCTTTGAAGACATTTGTTTTAAAACCACTGCTATGATGTTGCATAGCTGCAGTCTTAAGTCTAAATGCTACAGAGTTTTACTTGTAATTGTTCTCTTCCCTCCCACACAAACACAAAACTCATATAAATGCAATAAATGCGCCATGCACACAGGCACACACAGACACGGACACACACTTTGAGTTGCAGTGTGAAAGGTACACGATAGCCAGGGGGTAATGAGTTGTGTGTGTTTACCATTGTGCTTCAACTCTCTTCCTGTTCCATTAATGAAGGCGCAATGGGCCTCATGACTGCTGCTCATCATCCGGCCTCCTCCTTCTTGAATCCTGCAGCACATGAAAGCAGACCCTGTGCACTGATTCAGTGCTGTTATTGACAAATCCATACCATCACGTGCAACTCATTAAATCTCAGCATATATTGTGTTTCATGCATCACATGAGAACTGTGATGAAGAGAAATAATTATCACCAATTTATCAGCAGTTGACCTTAAAAATCTACTGATCATTTTAAACCCTTTAAGATGATGCACTCTATTTTATGGGCAACAACATCACTGATTTTGTTCATTTTTGTAGGTTCAACCTTGTCTGAGGCAGCAGCACTTCTTTTTGAAAACTAGTAGTAAAACATAGAAGAGTATGTAGCAGCTCAAGAGTAAGATATTCTTCTTAGTGGAGAACTCAAACCTGCTGGGGATGTCCCATGAGACATTCCCAGAGGTCTTCTCTTCATACCCCCAAGGATCAAAGACAGACATAATGATCAATGTGTAAACTCTTGTGTTGACACTATCATGATAATATATCAGGTTTTGTGTGCAAAATTTCTTGTCCTGCAGCTTTAACAGGTTCACTAGTAGTATTCACTCACCCATCCAAATCATTGAATCCAGGTGTTCCAATCACTTCCATGGCCACAGATGTATAAAACCAAGTACCTAAGCAAGCAGACTGCTGTTAAAAACATTTGTGAAAGAATGGGTCGCTCTCAGGAGCTCAGTGAATTCCAGTGTGGTACCACGATAGGATGCCGCGTGTGCAACAAGTTCAGCCATGAAGTTTCCTCTCAACTACATATTCCACAGTCAACTGTTAGTGGTATTATAACAAAGTGGAAGCGATTGGGAATGACAGCAATTCAGCCACACAGTGGTAGGCCACGTATCACAGCAAGGTCAGCGGATACTGAGGTACATAGTGAACAGAGGTCTCCAACTTTCTGCAGTCAATCACTACAGACCTCCAAACTTCATGTGGACTTCAGATTAGCTCAAGAACAGTGTGTATAGAGAGCTTCATTGAATGGGTTTTCATGGCTGAGCAGCTGCTTCCAAGCCTTACGTCACCAAGCACAATGCAAAGTGTCAGATGCAGTGGTGTAAAGCACGCCGATGCTAGACTCTAGAGTGGCGGAGACGTGTTCTCTGGAGTGAAGAATCATGCGTCTTCAATCTGATGGATGAGTCTGTGCTTGGCAGTTGCCAGGAGAACGGTACCTGTCTGACTGCACTGTGCCAAGTGTAAAGTTTGATGGAGGGGGGGATTATGGTGTGGGGTTGTTTTTCAGGAGTTAGGCTCGGCCCCTTAGTTCCAGTGAAAGGAACTCTTAATGCTTCAGCATACCAAGACATTTTGGACAATTTCATGCTCCCAAATTTGTTGGAACAGTTTGGGGATGGCCTCTTCTTGTTCCAACATGACTGCACATCAGTGAACAAAGCAGGTCCATAAAGACATGGATGAGTGAGTTTGGTGTGGAAGAACTTGACTGGCCTGCACAGAGTCCTGACCTCAACCTGACAGAACATCTTTGGGATAAATTAGAGTGGAGACTGTGAGCTAGACCTTCTCGTCCAACATCAGTGTCTGACCTCACAAATGTGCTTCTGGAAGAATGGTCAAAAATTCCCATAAATACACTCCTAAACCTTGTAGAAAGTATTCCCAGAAGAGTTGAAGCTGTTATAACTGCAAAGGGTGCACCGACATCATAGTAAACCCTATGGATTAAGAATGGGACATGAATACATTTGCCAATATAGTGTATGAACATTTAACTTGCAAAAAAATATACAAGTTTATATGTATTAGTTTCTTTCAAAAGGGGAAAAAAACTAATATGGTTACTTGTCAAATTTTATGCTCTGTTACATTTGAAGAGTGTAGTTAGAGTTCCCAACCAGAATTTTCAGCTGGAACACCCCCTCTAGGTGGACTTCCCCCTAAGAAAGTCAGAGTAGTCACACCAACCCCAACTTCACAATTCAAGATGGTTGAAGTGCATGTAAACAGCAGTAAAACTGTAGAACCTGTAGTCTGTGCTACCACTGTTGTGTATTTCTAACTCACTAAATAAGCCATACATAGAGAATTGATTGGGCTCTAATTGGAAACATGGCGCAATGGTGTTTTAAAGTGCCAAAAAAAGGAGCAAAACAAAGCCTGTTTTCCAACACCGGAACGTCAGCTCAGGTATGACATCACTGACAGCTCTGAGATCCGACTTTGGAGGTTAAAGGAACAAAATTAGGAGATTATGTCAGGACAATTCAAATAAGTTCCAGTACTTTCATATAATTACTCACATAGCTTTTCATATTTTGAAAATAACACTCAACTTAAAAGACAAGGATAAGAGATGAGAGTAAAGTAAATTTGGATTTTTTGCACATAAATAATGTAACGTAATAAAGGAACCCGTATTTTATTTCTTTTCCTCCTTTAGAGCCAGTTTTGTTTTACAATCCGATGACTGGAAAATCAGTAACTAACTAACTAAAGCAGATAAAAATGTAAAGACCAGCAAAATGTATGCATGCAGTATGTCAGATAGAGTGGCTTTGTTTTCTCACCAGCTGGCATGCCTCCTCTGTGCCCTGAGAAAGTTTATGATGCATATCATGCATGACATTATCCAGAGCCAGAAAGTTACACTGGATATTTGTGCTAGCCTAGCCCCTCCAGAGGGAGAACAACCTAGATACTGAATTAAAAGAATTATTTGGCCCAAATGTAGAATACAGTTTATAACAGTCTAGGTAGACAGCAGGTAGAAGGACATTTGTCAGAAGACAGAGTAGGTATGTCAGTGTATGGAAATGTGCTGTTCTTAATTATTAGATATATTTGTAACCAATCTGTGCCCATTCTGCCATTCATTGCTTTCTGCCACTTGCTTCTCACTTCTTGACTATTATGTGTAACCTCCAGTCATAAAACTGCAAGTACTTGTGTTTACTGTATGTATACTACATATACTACTGAGTCCAACCAACCCTTAGTGCAATGTGGCAACTGTCAATGCATTTTTAAATATTTGGAGACCTGCAACTGTCCATTTTACAGTTATAAAGCCCATCGCCATAGGAACTGACTGTTAAGAATCTGCTTTTAACAGTTTAACAGTTGCCATCCCATAGCTTGGTCACAATTTCAGATGAGTTTATGGCATCTGAGTTTGTAAGGCTTGCACATTCCTTACTCCTTCCCTCTTCACCATGAGGCAATCTTGGAATTTGCAGTGCAAACAGGAGTAAATGTCTGAAAGTGTCCGTGTCACCTCATTCATAGGGACAGAGGGTTGTGGAATTTAGACCTGCTAGAAGCATCCCAAAATACTTGATCTGTGATAGATATGTGATCAAGAGGATACCGATCAGTGCTAGCCTTTTTACGAAAATAAAAAAAAAATCCTCTATGACTACACTTAAATGCCTAAATGTAGACCTAAAGTCTTTAAACACATGCCCCTTTGGTGATTCTGATCTCACAGTAAGCTAATATTTACCTCCTCATGATGTCACTCAGCCACTGAGGGATTCTTTAAGAGGACAGCAAGTAAATCAGGGTGATACAGAGCTTTACAGCAAGCATGTCAGCCTCTTTCTTTTTAGACTTTTACTGTTCTGACCTTTTGCCCCAGTGGCCAGAGCTGTGAACCTTGACCGTTCTTTCCTCACATTGAGCATTCCCTGGAAATAAGCAACGTTTCCTATACTGAGGAACTCCAAGCTAATCACTATGGTACGTGAGGCAGTTAGATCCTCCCTGATTGTCATATGTTTGCGTAGAGACCAATTGCATCACAACTACTTTGGTTAGTGACCAGAGGTGACACCAGCGACATCCCCATAAGTTTCCGCTGTACTTTGTGTTTTGTGCTGATTACACCTGTTAAATGCCAATGGTTTAACGTTATTAGTATCAACATGTAGCAAGCTGAGACTATTCTCACAGAGCAGATTGGGTGCAAATTATGGTCTTGTCTGTTATTGAGTTCTTAAATTTGTATTTAAAAAAAAAACTTTTAAAAAACTATGTCGACTGTGGGAGTTTATTTCTGCAAATCAAAAGATTTTTTAGAAACTTTCAGAATTCTAATCCCACAGTAGGGCCTTATTCAGTCTTCTTTTAAGATAAGAACTTTAATGTATACAAGTTATTGGAAGAAACTGGTTTTTGTTGATGGTGAGTGGGCCATAAAGATCTCGCAGTGCCCTGAGCTGGGAGATTTCTTTTCCATAAACTGTACCTAAAAGATGGGAGTACCTATCATGGTAGCACCCATTGTTGATGATTCCTTATTGCATAATGGTTTGGGGAAAACTATCAGTGTGAAGTGACCATATTCAGAAGAGAGGGTGGAGAAGTTATCGACTGAGTTAGTCTGGTTAGCAAGATGCATCCATGAACTATTAACTGTTTCAGCAACCTTCACTTTTCACCCACAGAATCTGATGTCAGTTTTACTCCCAGGCAGTCTTGTTAATGTCAACTAAACAGGCTACTGAAAAGCAGCTGTTGCATCATATTTTCATGACGTTTAATTTTCTGGCATTTAATTAGGGTTATACTTTTTTTTTATCTACCAGTCATTAGCATTTTGACAGTTAACAGAACTATATAGTCAGCTAGTTAAATACATGGTAAGTGTATCCCTGCACAGCCTGCTGGCTTACAGATTTACATCTACGGCTGCCGCAGTTAAATTGCTTGTGATAACCAAACTGTTACAGCCTTTCACCCCACACCTGCTATGCTCAGAATGTACTTCTTCTTTCTTGCCCCCTACCATGGGTCTAGCAATAAATCATTGACTTTAAGAGTCCCCTGTGCTGTTTAAAATCGCCCCTCTCGTCACCAACAAGGCTAGAGGTTTGTTATTGAGTTTTTTAAGAAAACAAGCTTGTCCCTCACAAACTTAGGCTGCCAAGGTTCATACCACCACATCCCTCTCACATAGACCTCCATCTCATCAGTGGGGATAAATAGAGAAGCATTCTGACAAGGTCAAAATGCTCTAACCTTACTTTTGCACTTGAACAGGTAGCATCAGGAATCTGTCTACAGTATTTGTACACACAGGAAATTTAGTCACATAGCAATTTATTTCCAACGTGGAACTAAATGTGTAATGTATCACAGGCCTGACCATGGCCATTCATCATCAGCTCAGACTGCAGTCTCTCCATTGAGCCTGGTAGACTGAGTGGAGACTCTGCTGTACCAGGCTAATGGTACAGGCAAGACAAACCATCTGGTAACAGTCCAACTGTACATGTACCTGCGCCTCTAATGTTTAGCTTTGGGAGTTTGCTGTGAATGTCCAGGAGGCCCACACGCTCCCCCACTCACAGCTGGCATGCGCCGTCTTCACACAGCAGTGTCGCAGCAAAGCCTCATACATGATGTTTAAGGGTAAAAAAACACACATATACAGCACCTGGCCCACAAAACTTTGTGTCAATCAGCACAGTGTAACATTGTAATTTCTGACCAAGGACTATCCAATGAGCACTTAACCAAAAGAGATGAATTTCCAAGGTATGTATGAGGTGTTTTTTTGGGAGTCAACATTTATTCACAAGTAATAAGGAAATGGTACCTTCACAGAGCTTCCTGATTGGAAGCACTAACTCAAAGTTTCAAGTCATTTTCTTGAAATTTCGACTTAACAATTTCCGGAGATCCCGAACTCGAAATTTTGACTTATGGATGGCAACATTTTATTTCCAGTGGTGGAAACAAGCTTCCATACATCTGTTAAAAAACAAACAACAAAACCCCAAGATGGCAAAAATGGTATTTTACTATCTTCTTTAAGGCTTTAAAACAGTTGAT
The DNA here is from genome assembly GCF_007364275.1 of Archocentrus centrarchus. Classification (NCBI taxonomy): domain Eukaryota; kingdom Metazoa; phylum Chordata; class Actinopteri; order Cichliformes; family Cichlidae; genus Archocentrus; species Archocentrus centrarchus. The sequence goes on along the minus strand of NC_044366.1, from coordinate 24,075,534 downwards.
GGATATCACAGTGGTTATATAGATCATTTTATTTACAGTCTGACACACCCAAACCTATGATTGCATTACAATGAGGTAACCATTTGCTATGCCATAAAGACCATAACTGGCAACATGCACTGCAGCCAGAGATGTTCAACATTTGTGCTGGACAGATGGATGAACTGTTGTTTGTAAAGAAAAAAATAGAAAAATTGTCATTTGTGTAGTTTTAGTACTGTCATGTGTCGAGGAATAAGGACCCAAACGCAGATTCATCAGAGGAAGGCAAAGTTAAACTCAAAGCATACCTTTAATAAATGGTAGCAGTCCAAAGAAAAGCAAAGTCCACAAAAGGAAAGGCAACAGAATCCTGAGAGACTAGGGAACATACACGGCCAAGATAGCAGAAGGTAACAGAACAAATCTAACTTGCAACACTCAGAGAAAACCAAACACAGACTGGCTACTAACACTCTGAGGTCAACGCCAGAGATAACAATAACAAATACTCTGACAAATTACAAAGGAAAAACAGGGCTTTAAGTATACCAAGGGTTAATTTGGAGGGACAAGACACAGCTGGGTAACATAAGGTACAGGTGAACCAAATGAGTGATGATGAGACAAGGGAAGTAGAATTATAAACAAGGCGCAGGAGACAACTACCCATCAAAATAAGACAGGAAGTGAAAACTGTAACTAAATGGGGAAACGTTAACATGCACATATGTCTGTGTAGATTCTCAGTTATCCAGGTCATAGTAGTCTCTGGAGCTTGAAAAAGGCGACTGGACTTCTTTTTGTTTCTTGAAGACGTTTCACCTCTCATCCGAAAGGCTTCTTCAGTTCTCAACCAAATGGTGGAGAGACCCAGGTATTTAAACCCCTGTGGGCGTTTAAATACCTGCACAAATTTGTTAACATGCACAAATTTGTCATAGGGAAATCACCACAATAGATGGGGAACACTGAGGGAAAAATAAACACAAATAAACACTGGAACTAAGAACTAAATTAAGGCAAACATATAAATAAGAAATCAAATAGAAAATATTTAATAATAAACAGAACTTGAAAGTCTAAACTTAAAATGCTGTATCAAAGACCTGGGACCACGGGAGGTACTTCTTACATACCTGAAGTTAAAAAAAAAAAGTGAATTAAGAAAATATAGGATTTATAGGGCTATAACTGAACATCACGAGGAGCTCTAAAAGACAAACTAAGTGATGTAACACAAAGTATCCAAAAAATGTTACACTTTTAATAAAAAGCTTAAAACAGGCCTTTGGTTGTTCTTAGTGGTCCTAATGTTTTATTAGTATTTTGTATTTATTTTTTGATTATATAGGGTTTCTGTTTTTTTGCTGTCCTGTGTTATGACTACCCTGTTCCTATTCAACATCCACAACTTGGCAAACAGACAGACCCTTATGAGTGAGATGTTGTGTGACATGTCAAACAGAGACAGTCTGCAGATTCCTGCTATACTTGATTTTTTTTTTGGGTTGGTGGGAAAAACATGGGAGTGATAGATAAACATATTTACAGCTGTGAAGGATAGTACAGGTCCAAAATATGAGTATAATACAAGGTCAGAAAAGCCAAACGTCTGGCATATTTCAGGCATCGAATGCATGTTCTTATAATCTGGTCTGTTTTATTTTTCTTTAATATCATTTCATGTCCTTTTCTTTTCGCATAAGTTGTCATTATCCTTACTCCTGCACTCGTCATCAGCTTGAAGTCTTCGTTTCCATATTCAACACATTTTCTGTATCTCCTAGTAAGATTTAGATTTTGATAAGTTTACTCACTCGCCTTACCTTTGACATCACACAATGTTATTCTCTTTGATTTTCTATCTCAAAACTGTATAAACAGATTTATAGCATGGGTCAGTCAGACATGAGCACAAACACATAACCAAATGGACATTAGAAGTCCATGTTTTTCACTTTTTCCCTGTGTGATTAATAGTTTCATAGCTTTGTGCTATGAAAACCCACAATCTGGTTTATTAACTGTTTGCAACTGTATTTCTCACTAAAGAAGAATTTAAAGGCAAAAGGCTGCCTTTAAATGCCATCTATTTTGTATGAGGAGGCATTTTCCTCAGTTGTCAGGCAGGCAAACTATCACACAGAAAAGGCATCAGTGATTTTATGGCTTAGTTTTATAAACTGCTAATTAATAAATAAAAGGCTGCATTGCAATCAGGAAGTGGGGGCTTGCACAGGGACGTAAAGTGGGGCATTGCTTAGCAAAAGCTTGTGAAAGCATGATCAAAAACAGAATAATTGACCTTGTGACCAATTTTGATGCAATTATAGTGAAAAAAAAAAAAGTTGGCTAGTTATGAGTTGGGGGAGGGGAGTTGGGTTTCATCTGAAATATACAAAGAGCTGCAAATTCCTCTTTGTGTCAAAAAGGTTGGAATACATTTATTTATTTATTTTTTGTATTTCATTAGAAAATCACATCTTTTCTAAAATGTTCTCTGGAACGTAATAGCTGTGAGAAATGCGAAATAAAGGAAGAACATTTCCCTTTAAAATGGTGCAGAGCTGCAGAAACTATAAAATGCTCCAATATAGACATGTGTCCAGTAATAGGTAAGTGTATTTAGAGAGATATTTATCAAACTGTTAGGGTCCAGAGGAATGTGTCTTGTGTTGCATTATGAGGAAGTGTAGTTTTTATACAGTTAGGCCCATAATTTGTTGGACAAGGAGAATTTTTGCATCATTGCTTCAATACACCATCAGAATGGATTTTGAGTCAATCAATCAAGGCGTGATGAAAGTGCAGATTCAGCTTTAATTCAAGAGGTTTTTACAAAAATCTTGCATTAACTGTTAACAGCCATGTTTGTACAGAGTCCCCATTTTCAGAGGCTCAAAGGTGATTGGACAGTTGACTGACAAGCGGTCAGTACACGATGACAGAATTATTTCCATGGTTAAGAAAAACAACTTCCCAACATCTAACCATGTCTACCTCAATGAGGTAGGCGTATCATTGTCAAAGTGTACCATCAAGACACATGGAAGCTTTGCAACAAGGTGCAAACCACTGCTTACATTCAAGAACAAGAAAGATCCATCCATCCATCCATCCATCCATCCATCCATTCATCCATCCGTCCAGGCCAGATTAGACTGGAAAACATCTAAAAGAGGATGAAACCAAGAATGAAGGGTAGAGAAAAGTATGGAGAAGGAAAGGAACAGCTGAGGATCTGAAGCACACCACATCATCTGTCAAACATGGTGGAGGCAATGTTATGGCATGAGGATGAATGGCTGCCGGTGGAACTGGGCCACTTGTGTTTATTGTTGATGTGGCTACTGATGGAAGCAGCAGGATGAATTGCGAAGTGTTTGAGGCTATACTTTCTGCTCATATTCAAATGCTGCAGTACTGATTGGACAGTGCTTCACAGTGCAACCAGATAATGACCCGAAATGTTGGTGGTTAAATGACACATAAATTGTTTTCAACTTGCACACATCGCATTCACATACGCCCTTACTCTTTCTGCTTGTGCTTGCTTTATTTATTTATTTATTTAATTCATTTATTTATTTGCGGGAAAAAATAGCATTACACTCACATCCAGGTTAATTGGTTTGGTATTGAGCCATAAACACACATGCTTTCTTAAATGCATTATAGGGTATTCTGCAGAGAGGTGTCAGTATGCGTGGAATGCTCGTAGGACTCGGTGTTGACCTGAGACAAACAGAGAGCATTCTGAGATGCAGCATATGGGTGGAAGACAGTTGGCCCAGCCTCCGATGTGGTAATTACAGGCAAAAGCCAAGCCTGAATCACAGTTTAAAAAGAGTGCTCTTACTACATAATAAACAAAAAATGTATTCATGCATCTGTCGCACTCAAAACAAGAGAAACATTCTAGAGAAGAAGAAAATATCCACATGATATTTAACTAAAACGTGCTCCTGAAGCAACACTTTGCTTCAGCGCATAATAAAAACAAGACGATATCATAAATCAGTTTTCATGCTTCACTCTTCTCTGCTAAAGAGTCAGGAGGAGTGCCACATGCAGACAACGTGTAATTACTGAATTTACAGTCCACTTCATTTTATTTCAAGCATTTTATGCTCTACAGTCAAAGTCAACTGGGGCTCAGCATACACAAAAGAACTATTTAATATCTCCCAGTGTGAGTGACAGCACACTGAAATAATCTGCGTAATGACTGTAAATGTTGGCACTCCAGGTAGCCTAGCTGTATGGCTAATGTGCAGTCCACTGTCCCAAATGGCCTATATATTATGCAGCCAACTGCACTACTCATGTTATTTCTCCATACACTGCTACCATCATTAAATGTCAAATTTCTGACACGGCAGGTCAACTATGAATTAGGCTGAGATGGAGGCAGATGATTCTCTGTGGTGACCCCTGAAAGAAGATTTCTTTTTAAGCTGTTATGTGAAATAAAAACTTTGAAAACTTCAGTTCTATGATCAGGAATTTGTGTGGAAATGAATCAGTAGTTATGGTAAGGGAGCTAATGAGGGAATGGATAAGGTGAGCAAGTCAATGGAGAGAAATCACAGGTCAGGTGATGCTTCTGGCAAAAAAATGCAGGAAAATTCTTAAATATTTGAACAATACAAAAATGTGTGTACAAACAGCCGGGAAGAATGAATGTATGAAAGACATGAGCCACGAATTCTAGATTTAAACTGCCATCCTAATGCTGATGGTTCCTGCCAGAATTACTGGATCAATTTTCAGATGAAGGATGATATGTGAACATTTGCATTGCCAAGAAAGGTTTTTACTGAAACCATGGACAGATTATCCTTGCTCTCCCTGAAAGGAACAAAACAACAAAAAGAGATGCAAATGAGAAGGAAGTGAGACATAAAATGAAAAGCAGCGTAATGACCATAAAATGGCAACAAAGAGATGCAGAGAGACCAACATGAGACACAAACAGGAATGAAGAGAAAGGACACAGAATGGGATAAAAAATTTATCAAAATGAAACCAAAAGCGAGAAAATTAAATGCAAACGACCACAAAGAGATGCTTAAAGGACCAGTGTGGGATACAAGACAAGCGTGAAGACATGCAAAAAGGCTGCAGATACAGAATGGAGCAAATAGAAAGAAATTATCAAAATAAGACACAATGAGGACCATAATTACACGAACAATTATGCAAAACGTCTGGAAGACACACACGGAGGCAAAAAAGTGCTACAGAGTATATAGGCTTGCTTTATAGTTGCTTTGTGTCTTGCTCATCTCTGGGTTAAGAGAGGAGTGCTTTACACGTTTGAGCTCATGGCCAATTGTTCCATAATCTGTCTATGGCCAAATGCATTTACTCTGCAGCTCTATTCTTACATATTGACAAATGTGGCTCAGGAATCGATCATCATACTCTACCAGGAGCAGGAGGCTGCTGTCTGATTCACCTCTGTCTTTGCACTCAACCGGAATGAGCTTCTTAGTCGTTACTTTAAAATATAACCTGTAACGTAAGTAGGATGACCTGGAGTCTATATGAAATGTATGTATATGCAAACATTAGATCACACACACATACACTTGCAAACATGCTTCATATACTGTACAAGGAAGTTGACTGTGGTCACAGGGATCTCCTACAAGCTGACCTTTGCATTACAGAATAATGTTGATATTGCAGTTTATTTGTCCTGTCTTGGAAGATAAAAGATCTATAAAATATGCTTTTTCCCACCATTAAAAACTAGAACCATAACATCCCATACTCAGTAAAAATGGTACCCTGCTAATGTCAGAGAAAAACATACAACATTCATTTTCCTCTTTCCTCTGAAACAGGTTAAAGGTGCAGAAGATTTTACCAGAATATCTTACAAGCATAAAATCATGGACTGTTTTCCAGAGAGATTAAACTTTTTTATTGTGTGCTTGAATAATGAATGAATTCGGCCAGGGATAGTTTACACGGAGGAGGTTCATGAAGAATGAAAAGAAAATACACACCACCTGGACAAGGAATGCATCCAGACAGCCAGCAGAGGATCCCTGGCAGTGAAGCAGTTACCCCGGTTCAGTTCCCTCCACATTTTAGCCACAAGAAAAGCCCCAGGCCTTCAGTCATGACTACATATAACTGAACACTTAGCAAGATTTTTTTTCTTTTAAAGTATGAAAGAGATTTGTTTCAGTTTCAGAATCTGCAAATTCAACTCCTGCCTTGAATCCAAACCAGGACCACAGCTTGTAAAACATTAGGGTACTTGAATTGTATACTTTAAATCTATGTAGTGTGCTGAGAGACCAGAAAAACTGAACTGCATATTTGATTAGCTGATCATCAGAAAGTGTAGACACCGCTATAAAAGGAGATGTTTTGGCAGTTTGTTGGTCTGGAGCATTCAGGTGTGTGTTAACAAAAGAAGCAGTTGTTGTCTCTAATCTCTAAGAGTTATAAGGCCATTTCCAAACAGTTTGAAGTCCACCATTCTAACGTGAGAAAGATTATTCACAAGTGGAAAACATTCAAGACAGCTGCCAATCTTCCCAGGTGCGGACATCCCAGCTAATTAACCCCAAGGTCAGACTATGCAGCACTCAGAGAAACTGCAAAAAGCCCAAGAGCTACATCTCAGACTCTACAGGCCTCAAAAACTGAAAAAGTATGGCTTGTTTGGAAGAGTTGCCAGGAGAAAGCCTCTTCTCTCTAAAAACAACATGGCAGCATGGATTGGGTTTGCAAAGTTACATCTGAACAAACCACAAGACTTCTGGAACAATGTCCAGAAAGCACAGCACCACATTTGGAGAAAACCAAGCACAGCATATCAGCACGTATCATCTTGTTTTGCAGCCACAGGATCTGGACACCTCTTTATTCTAGACTCAGATGCGAGGCCATCTGTCCAACAGCTAAAGCTTAGCCAAAACTGGTCAATGCAACAAGACGATGATTCCAATCACAGCAAATCTAAAACAGAATGACTGAAAAAGAAAAGAATCAGTGTGCTACAATGACCCAGTCAAAGTCCAGACCTCAACCTGATTGTGGGGGGACCTTGAGAGAGCTGTGCATAAACGAATGCTTGCAAATGTCAATGAACTGAAGCAACACTGTGAGAGGCTGATAAAGTCACACAGAAAATGACTACTTCAAGTTACTGCTGCTAAAGGTGGTTCTACGAGCTATTGAATCATGGGGTATACTTCATTTTTCACACACTGCTTCATTTTGGCTTCATTTTTGTAAAATAAATAGGGACATTTTGAATTGTGTTTTGTGTTGTTCATCTAAGGTCAAATATATCTACTTTTAAGATTTGGTAAGGACAAGATTTTTTTTTTTGTCCTGATATATAAAGAACTGACAGAGTGCACCCTTTTTATGTTACCTAGACAAGCTGATCCCTCCATACCTGTCAAGTTTTGTATTTAAAAATACGGGAAAATTTCCGCTGCTGAAAACAGAGGTCACTGTATGACGTCATCGCCTAATTTGCATAATTGTTCATTTGGATACTGTAGTTGCAATCGAGGCTGCAGGGGAGAGGAAAAACATCTTTTGAGAGACAAAAAGTGAAGAAAAAAAACACCATAAATATGTTTAGAACTACAAATAAACTTTATCAAATAACTTAATAACTTTAATGCTTTGCCTAGACCCACATTACATAGATCAATTTTATTGTTTAATGTTAGAATATCAAATTTAATGAAAACACTGTGGGGTGAGACTGCTAGCTGCATTCAACTCTATTCCTTTATCTGGGCCACTGTTGCCAACTTGTGTAAGAAAACTCGCTGTCGGCTGTCTTAAAGTTTGATAAAGGCCGAAGCACCGGGGATGGGAGCGGAGGGAGCGGGTGGGCAGGCTCGGTGTTTAAGAGAGGTTTGGGGGTTGGAGGGTGGAGGGTGGAGACAAAGTGAGGTCTGGGCGATGCCAAAGCGTACGAAGGGACACAGTAAGAAGGCTTTATGTACACAGAACATGGTGATAGCGGAGGATTCCGCTGTCGCTATATCGCTTTATGGGGCACAAAAAAAAAAAAAGAAAAAAAAAAAGCTAAGTTGGCAACACTGAGCCCTAGCGCGGCTTTGTTTATGCTGCTAAACTAAACCGGAAACACGTCACCGAACCCTGTGAAAAGGGCGCACTGAGGTCCATTTGTTTTTACGGGGTTGTTCCGGCTGTCGGCACTAACCTAGTGATAGTGACAATTCAGTTTGGAGCGGCACAGGAATGCTTTTAAAAAAATTGAAAATAGAAAACTGAAAATACGGGAAAAATACGGGAAAATAAAAATACGGGATGACGCCGGGACAGAGGGTTAAAATACGGGAATTTCCCGGCCAAAACGGGATACTTGACAGGTATGGATCCCTCTCATATACACTGTAAAATAATTTACAGGGACAATTAGAATAAATATTAATAAGTGGCAGCAGGCAGCAGTTTAAGGCTGCAATAAATGTTTTTATAACCAAATAGCCAGTTAATGTTCTCGTATAACATGCAGCATTGATATTAAAGGAAACATACACAACACAACACATGAATGCTCCCGTCGTTGCAGTCAGAGCAAACAACAAATGAAAAGTGGCATCAGGGGTCATGCAGGGATTACCCACCCTGTGCGTGAGTCATGAGTCGTTTTACTAATTATACAAACTGTCGCTTATGTTTGTGTTTTCTGTATCTTCTTCAACAAACTCGAGATGAAAAAAAAAGAAGAAGATGCGCCTGTGGCACACTGGAATGAGCAGGTTTGGTTTCGATGATTCACAAAATGACTTTGCCTGAGGGGACATTTTTCTGTGCGATGTTGTGGCAACTGATTTGTGTGTTTGGATTCTGCTGTTCTCTGGAGTTGTTGGTATTCTGAATGGCTGGTATCCATTCTTTGGTGTTTCTTGGCTGAAAAGGCAGCAGTGTGTATAACCCTGATGAACAAACACAGTTTGTCTGTACTGGCAATAAATACTAGAGGACACTCAGAGGTCAGAAAAGCAACTAAAAAAGGTGAAAAAGAGAGGAAAGAAGTTAAAGATGAAAGTAATAGAAACTGATAATAATTTAAAAAATACCTTCATTAAGAACAACCTTCAAGATGGGTAAATATAGATTTTCAATCCTTTCTCCCAGTTAGGATGGTAAAATTGTAATATATAGATATTGTAAATGACCCCAGTGCATAATGTCTTAAACGTTATAAGGTTTGCAATATGTATTTGTTATTCTAGCTGTTCAGTCGTTTCCTGTAAAGACGGATGTTTTATTTTGAAAAGGAAAGAACTCTTCACATGTGATGTCGAAAGGTAATGAAAGGCGTAGCAAACAGCAGTGTAAGCTTAAGGATTGACAGGAGAGGCAAACAAAGTAAGGAGAAATCGGGAGAGTAAACAAGGAGTTTAGCTTCAGCTGAGAGATGGCAACAAGGTAAAATTATATGCATCATATGTGTCAATTGTTTCAGTTTGTCATACGATATTTGTTACATTTTGTTGCTAATAGTTTAATGTACTATGCCTTTGTTGTTTATTCTTCATTCATTCAGCTCTTACGTTGGTCTGTATGTAATATAAGCTGACGAATAAAGGACAGAGACCATCAGTTCAGGCTTACGTTTTCTTCAGCTGGAAGCTACAGTAAGAGCTTGACCACCCGACGCACGCCACTTGACGGAGTGAAAAGATCTCAAGGTGCACGACTATGATGGCCAGTAGGTGGCAGCAAGTGGTCTGAAAACAAAGGCGATAAAGGAAAAAAGAGGCTACACGGAAAATGGACAACACACAAGCTTCATCTGTGAGTCCTGAGGACATTAATGAACAGATTGTTTGTTTACAAAGGGAAATTCAAGATCACAAAGACCTGCTTCAAAATGCAACTGAAAAAACAAGGCAAGAAATAAAAGAAACAATTGACTCTAAAGAGAAAATGCTGGCAGATCTACAGTCTCAAGTCCAAAGCACTACAGATGAACCTCGCCGCTCTGAACGCACCAGAATACCAACAGAAAAAATGCTTGCTTATCAAACAGAAGAAGTAAGTAAAAAACAAAAAAGACTCATCACCTTATATGAACAGTGGAAAATACAAGTACGTGAAGCAAGAGAAAAACTAAAATCAGACACAACTGAAGAACACCTGTCATCACTTGCAGACATTTTAGAAAAGGGAAAGGATGACATAATGAAACTCTACACTGACATAAGAGGTCATGTAGCTCCAACAGTCAATTTGAGACAAAAAATTGATGCATGCGAAGCTGTAACTAGTGACATCATCAAAATCATATATAAGAGACTAACTGGTGTTGATGGAGATTTTGATGCTGAATATGAAAGATGTCGTTTACGCGAGCTGCTAGATCGTGACTATGCGCTCTCCATTTATGGTTCCACTGCAGCACAATCCAGTAACACACATCACTCCTCAGCTTCATATATCGCATCAAAACGGGCTGATGCAGCAGCAGAACTGGCAGCAAAAGAAGCTGAATACAACATCGCGCTAGAGGAAAGAAAGCAAAGAGAAAAGATAAAGGCTTTAGAAGAGCAACACAAGAGAGAACTTGAAATCCAAAAATCCGAATTGGAGCGTCTGCAAGCTGAAAGGGAAGTGGAAGCAGCTCGAGCGAGATTGGAAGCTTATGACAGAGAAATACTGCAAATTAGTGATATCCAGTCAGTCAAAGGTGAGCAGAGGAGCCCAGATTCTGTCCCTCAGCCTTCTGCATCACACTCACCTAACATATCCACGTCATCTGCATCTCCTGCAGTTGCTCAACTAGCACAAGCCGTCCAGGACAGTATAACACTGAGCAGACTTCCCATGCCAGAACCAACAGTATTCAGTGGCGAGCCAATCCATTTTATTGAATGGAAAACCTCCTTTATGTCACTGATAGACCAAAAGGGTATTTCTACTGCTGATAAACTTTATTACTTGAAAAAATATGTCACTGGCCCCGCTCGCAAGTGCCTGGAAGGCACCTTCTTTAGAAATGATGAAGAAGCTTACCAAGATGCCTGGAAAAAACTTAATCAACGATATGGTCAGGCATTTGTTATTCAAAGAGCATTTAGAGAGAAGCTATCCAACTGGCCAAAGTTACAATCCAAAGATCCTGAGGGATTAAGGAACTTTGCCGACTTTGTAAATGCCTGCCTGCTAGCCATGCCTCATGTAAAAGGTTTGGAAATACTGAACGACTGTGAGGAAAATCAAAAACTGACACAAAAACTTCCTGACTGGGCAGCTGCCAGATGGAACCGCCATGTTACAAAGGCCTTAATGGAAGGCAAAGAGTTTCCCAGTCTCAGTGACTTTGCTGCATTTCTGTTGCTGGAAGCAGAAATTGCCTGCAACCCAGTCACGTCCATCTCTGCTCTCCATTCATCCGAGTCACGCAGTGATAGAGGGAACCTGAAGGACACAAAAAGAAACAAGGCAAGTGTCTTTAACACCAAAACACATGAACACTGCGACGAGACACTAACCAGATCCAACTGGGGCTCACCATGCACACTGTGCCAAAACTCACATCCACTCCACAAGTGTCCACACTTTATGAAACGGTCACTAGCAGAGAAAAGGACATATGTGAAGGACAATAAGCTGTGTTATGGCTGTTTGAAGCAAGGCCACAGTGCAAAGGACTGTCGACGCCGCCTCACATGTGACACTTGTTTGAAAAGGCACCCTACCTGCCTTCATGATGACGGTTACATCAAAGACACAAAGGGAGAAAGGCACGTGAGTGTAGAAAATGCATCACAAAGCAATATATCAGAGACAACCACTGCTGTGTCACTCACTGTTGCTAGAGATGGACAGACTGCCAGTACTTCAATGATTGTGCCAGTGTGGGTGTCATCTAATGCAAACCCATATAACGAAAAACTTGTCTATGCCTTATTAGACACTCAAAGCGACACTGCTTTCATTGATCAAGAACTGTGTCATGAGCTTCAAGTGGGTGCATGTCCAGTGAAACTGAAACTAACCACTATGATGGGAGAAAACGTAATTATAAACAGTGAAAGGGTGGCTGGCATCCGTGTGAGAGGCTACAGCTCTGCAATGCACATTCAACTGCCTCCTGCATACACAAAGGATCATATACCTGCCAATCGTGAACACATACCAACCCAGGAAACGGTAAAACGCTGGAGTCACCTATCACCAATCATAGACAAAATCCCACCACTCCTCAGTTGTGAAGTAGGACTCCTGATAGGCTACAACTGCCCCAGAGCACTGGCACCCAGACAAGTGATACTCGGCAAAGAAAATGAGCCCTATGCTGTTCAAACAGATTTGGGGTGGAGCATAGTTGGTGGTCTAGCTCCGCACTTTGAGACAGACATGATGAACAGCCTCTGCCATCGTGTTGCCATAAAGGAGATCCCTCCTATGACTCCCTTGGATGCAATACGTGCATTAGAAAGTGATTTCAGGGAAGTCAATGGAAATGATAAAACAGTGTCTCAAGCAGAACTCATTTTCCTTGACAAACTCAGAGACGCCATAAGAAAAAATGAGACGGGGCATTATGAAATGCCATTACCCTTTAAGGAAAGACCATACATGCCTGACAACAGACAACTCGCAGAGATCCGACTCAACCACCTCAAAAGGAAATTCTCCCGAGATGAAAAATACAAGATTGATTACGTCAAGTACATGAATGACATCATCAAGAGAGGTGAGGCAGAAGAAGTGCAGGATGATGGACTTTCTGGTGAAAAGTGGTACATACCACACCATGGTATTTATCACAAAAAGAAACCTGAAAACTTGCGTGTCGTGTTTGACTGCTCAGCTAAGTATAAAGGAACCAGTCTTAATGAGCACCTTCTGTCCGGACCAGACATGCTAAATAATCTAACTGGTGTCCTTTTACGCTTCAGACAGTATCAAACAGCATTAACGTGTGACATAGAAAAAATGTACCATCAATTTCAGGTCCAAAATAGTGATCGCAACTACCTCCGCTTTTTGTGGTGGAAAATGGAGACCTAAGCGCACAGCCAAAAGAATACAGGATGACAGTACATCTCTTTGGTGCTGCATCCTCCCCAGGATGTGCAAACTATGGGCTAAAACACCTAGCCAAAGAGAACAGCCTTGTGTATCCACTAGGTTCTCAGTTCATAGCCAGAGACTTTTATGTAGATGATGGAGTCACGAGTGTGCAGACAGTGGACGAGGGCATGCAGCTGGCACAGGAGGCACGTGAACTGTGTGCTAAAGGTGGACTCAGGCTTCACAAGTTTGCGTCAAACGACAGTTCTGTCTTAAACAGCTTACCAGCATCGGAACGAGCAACAAATGTAAGAACAAAGGATCTTGCCTTTAGTGAAACACAAACAGAGAGAGCATTAGGTATTCACTGGTGCATAAAAAAGGACTGCTTCACATTCAGCATTGCACAGAAGGACCAACCTGCTACACGGCGTGGGATATTATCCACTGTAGCATCCATATATGACCCACTAGGATTTATCGCCCCCTATCTTCTCAGTGGAAAAATAATTTTGCAAGAGATGTGCCGTCAAGGCACAGGATGGGATGACCCACTACCCCAACATTTGAAACCACAGTGGGAGCAATGGAGGATGGACCTTGTCAATCTGGAGAAAGTAAGGATAGCCAGATGTTACATGCCTGAAAACTTTGGGCAGGTGGTGAAAAGGGAACTGCATCATTTTTCAGATGCAAGCACCACTGGGTATGGCAGTGCTCCTACCTGAGATTTTTGAATGAGAAGGGAGATGCTCATTGTGCCTTCATCATGGGAAAATCTCGTGTGTCTCCTTCAAAGATCACCACCATCCCAAGGCTGGAATTGACAGCAGCAGCTGTCTCAGTCACAGTGAGTAACCTGTTCAGAGAAGAGCTGACTTATGACAATGTGGAAGAGTTCTTCTGGACAGACTCTAGGTTGTTTTAGGATACATAAACAACGAAGCAAGGCGTTTTCACACCTTTGTTGCAAACAGGGTGCAAAAGATACGCAATAGCACAAGTCCGCAGCAGTGGTTTTATGTCCCCACCAGTGAAAACCCTGCAGACAATGCATCCAGGGGAACAACAATAAAGGAACTGCTATCATCCAGATGGCTCATGGGTCCCAAGTTCCTGTGGCAAAGGGTAATATGCCCTCCAGCAAAGGAAAGCATGGAACTCCCAATCGGAGACCCAGAAGTTAAGAAAGCTCAAACGTTGCAAACAAAGGGTATGGAGTGTTGGAGTCTTGCTAATCGCCTGGTAAGATTTTCATCCTGGTCTCATGCTGTTAGCGCGGTGGCACGTCTCAGACGACGACTCCTAAAGGACAAATCAGATGCACACTCCACTGTAAGTGAGCGACAAGATGCAGAACTTGTGATCATTAGAGACCTACAAAGACAAGCATACCAGGAAGAAATGATGACACTAAGCAAAGGAAATCCTTTACCAAGAAGCAATAAGCTATACCATCTCGATGTCTTTTTGGACAGAGATGACGTGCTCAAGGTGGGAGGAAGACTGCGGTGGTCAGCCCTTCCTAGTTCATTTAAGCATCCAACAATCATCCCCAGAGAGCATCACGTCACAAAGCTGATAATAGCTCACCATCATGAAAGGATCAAACACCAGGGCAGAGGCTTTACTATCAATGAAATTCGGGCCAATGGCTATTGGATCCCAAAAATGAGTCAAGCTGTTTCACTCTACATTCGCCAGTGTGTGATCTGTCGGAAACTGAGGAGACCTGTGGAAGGACAGAGAATGAGTGATCTTCCTAGAGAACGGGTAGAGCCCTCGCCACCCTTCAGCTATTGTGGCATGGATTGTTTTGGCCCATTCACGACTAAACAGGGACGTAAGGAACAAAAAAGATACGGAGTGCTCTTTACATGCTTCAGCTCTCGTACCATCCACATTGAGATGCTAGACGATATGTCAACTGATGCTCTCATCAACGGTCTGCGTTGCTTTATTGCACTGCGAGGCTCAGTCAGACAAATTAAGTGTGACCAGGGAACCAATTTTGTAGGTGCCAAAAATGAACTGAATGCAGCTCTACAGGAAGTCGACACTAAGAGAGTGGTAACCTTCCTTGCAGAATACCAATGTGATTTTGCCTTTAATGCACCTCATGCTAGTCATGCTGGTGGAGTATGGGAGCGACAGATAAGGACTGTAAAAAGTGTTCTCAACTCCACGCTTTCACTCACTCCTGGTAGGCTCAATGATGCTTCTCTAAGGACTCTATTGTATGAAGCTATGACAATCGTAAACAGTCGTCCTCTTACAACAGACAATCTGAATGATCCAAATAGCTTGGAACCACTAACCCCTAACCATCTCATCACCATGAAAGCGAATGTTGCATTACCTCCTCCTGGCAAATTTGTCAGAGAGGACTTGTATGGAAGAAAACGATGGCGCCAAGTGCAGTACTTGGCAGAACAGTTTTGGAGCCGTTGGAGAAAAGAGTATCTCCACAACATCATGATCAGACAGCGATGGCATGCACCCAAGAGAAACCTTCAAGTGGGTGACATAGTGATGGACACTAAGGAAATGCAGTCAAGATCTTCATGGAGACTTGGAAGAGTGTCAGAGACTGTATCAGATAGGGATGGACTCGTAAGGAAAGTCAAAATGGTAGTAGGTGATAGATATCTAAACAAAAGAGGTAAGCGCATAAACAAAATGTCTGTTGTGGAACGTCCTGTTCACAAGCTGGTTCTCATACTGGAAAGTTCCTAAGTCAAAGAATGTCTACAGTGTATGTAGTGTTATGAAAAT
Source organism: Archocentrus centrarchus (assembly GCF_007364275.1). Taxonomy (NCBI): domain Eukaryota; kingdom Metazoa; phylum Chordata; class Actinopteri; order Cichliformes; family Cichlidae; genus Archocentrus; species Archocentrus centrarchus. The sequence continues at coordinate 24,059,736 of NC_044366.1, read as the reverse complement.
GGTTGTTCTCATGAGGAAATCATTTGTGTTTGAGAAGTTGTGTACAAACACTAAATAATTTGGTGGGAGTGTAAATGACCCCAGTGCATAATGTCTTAAACGTTATAAGGTTTGCAATATGTATTTGTTATTCTAGCTGTTCAGTCGTTTCCTGTAAAGACGGATGTTTTATTTTGAAAAGGAAAGAACTCTTCACATGTGATGTCGAAAGGTAATGAAAGGCGTAGCAAACAGCAGTGTAAGCTAAAGGATTGACAGGAGAGGCAAACAAAGTAAGGAGAAATCGGGAGAGTAAACAAGGAGTTTAGCTTCAGCTGAGAGATGGCAACAAGGTAAAATTATATGCATCATATGTGTCAATTGTTTCAGTTTGTCATACGATATTTGTTACATTTTGTTGCTAATAGTTTAATGTACTATGCCTTTGTTGTTTATTCTTCATTCATTCAGCTCTTACGTTGGTCTGTATGTAATATAAGCTGACGAATAAAGGACAGAGACCATCAGTTCAGGCTTACGTTTTCTTCAGCTGGAAGCTACAGATATATTAAAAATATATTCATGTAGATGTCAAGCAACTTTTGGTTGCCACATTGGAAACAGGAGAGCTTTTTCACATTCGCACTAACTGGGGAAAGGAATGACACAAACATAGAAGAGGCAATTCTGAAGCTAATGGAGGATGAAGATCCACACTGAAACATTTACATCAACAGCCGAGGGACAGAAAAAACTCCCAGGAAGTCCAGCACAGAGAAGCCTGACTGAAAAGAGAAGATAGAGATGAGAAAATACAAAGAAAGAACAGAAGATAAGCAACCCCGAAGAGCTGGATGCACATGTGCTTTAGGGAGACCACAGAAATAGGTTTAGAAAGATGCTGCGGCTTTCAGGAAGGTCCCAACTTTTTCATCAGCAGAACTGCAAGTACTATACTCTAACAGAGTCACAGAGATTGTTACTAAACTGTCAGAAAGAAATGATGTAAAATTTAAAAGTATTACAAATATAAGCAATTACTTATATGAAAGATTAATTAACTGAAAGGTTAGATTTAACCTAAGAGCAAGCAAAGTGAGACCTCCTGGTATCATCTCGGAGGTCACTCCAGAGGATGGGGAAGTGATCAAAAAAAAAGAAAGAGGCCCCTCTAACTTTTTATTTTAACTCTGAGCACAGACAGGAGCGAGTTTTTCTCTCTTTTGCAATAAAAGGTTTTCTTTGGGCTTTTCACCTTTATTGGAAAGTGCAGTGGAGATGAGAGGAGAAACAGGAAGACACGTAGCAAAGGGCCTCAGGTCAGAGTCAAATCTAGGTCACTAGTTCAACCTGTGAGCTAAACCAGCATGCAGAGTGGGTAGCGTTCTCAGCGAAGAGCATGTAATGGGTTAATAGTGATCAAACAGGTTTGCGAGCACATAATTATTTTTAGTTATGTAAGCTGTCAGATGTACCTCAAATTTTATGGTTTTAGTCAATATTCTAGTTGCATCATTCCAAACCTTGGCAGCATGTAGCACTTAACAAAGCCACAATGAACTCTGTATTAGCCAGAAAAGAATGAATATGACTTACAGTATATCATAAAAATGGAAAAAAGGTCATCTTAACTGTGCTGATCAAAGGATGGTGTGATCAAATGTCACACCATTATTCATAGCAGTCAAACAAACATTCAGTTATTGGTATCTATGTGACTACTGCTTCTCAGCTCTTTCTTTATCACATTTTTGTATTTTATTACCAAGAGGTGAAATATAAATAGAAAAAAGCAGAAGGCCATAAAGAGAGACTTGATGTACTCCATATTTCACGTCACCATATTGCCACAGGGATTTTACAATCTGAGTAGAATAGTGTACAGTGATATATGGTATGAAAAGCATGACTGAGATCTACTAAGAGAAGCACAGAGGTGCAATCCAAATCAGTAGTAAGCTCAATGATGGATCCTGAAAGCATATTATCATCAGACATGGAGATATGTGAATGTTGCTAAGACTATTTATTCAATTCAATTCAATTCAATTCAATTCAATTTTATTTATATAGCACCAAATCACAACAAACAGTCACCTCAATGTGTTTTATATTGCAAGTTAAAGACCCTGCATTAATTACAGGGAAAACCCAACAGTCTAGCAGAACCACACTCAGGGAGCAGGGAGGGGCAGTCATCTGCTGAAGCCAGTTGGGGCTGAGGGGAGAGAGACAAAAGACATGCTATGGAAGAGCACCAGAGATTAATAATAACTAATGATTAAATGCAGAGTGGTGTATAAACAAGAGTAAAAAGAGGTGAATGGAAAGAAGCACTCAGTGCATCATGGGAACACCCCAGCAGCCTAGGTCTACAGCAGTATAACTGTATAACTAAGTGGAGGGTTCACGGTCACCTGATCCAGCCCTAAATATAAGCTTTATCAAAAAAGGAAAGCTTTAAGCCTAATCTTAAAAGTAGAGAGGGTGTCTGTCTCCCAAATCCAAACTGGGAGGTGTAAGCCAGCAGTCTGAGAGCAAAGTGCTCTGTTGGGGTGATACGGTACTATGAGTTCTCTAAGATACGATGGGGCCTGATTATTCGAGACAAGAAGGATTTTAAACGCAATTCTGGATTTAACAGGGAACCAATGAAGAGAAGTCAGTATGGGAGAAATATGCTCTCTCTTTCTAGTCCCTGTCAGCACTCTCGCTGCAGCATTTTGGATCAGCTGAAGGCTTTTCAGGGAGTTTTTAGGACAGCCTGATAATAATGAATTACAATAGTCCAGCCTAGAAGTAATAAATGCATGAATTATCTTTTCAGCAGCACTCTGACACAGGATGTTTCTAATTTTAGAGATATTGCACATTTATGAATACAAGGAAAAGTTGGACAGGTACATAATTATTAAGAGAGAAGTTTAATGATGTGAATGTGGATGTGTACAGCAGTTAATAAGCAATTATACCAGAATATTTACAATAAGAAAGAATTTGGTCTGGAGAGTGGCATTCCTTTATTATGAACAGTGCAGCAGGGGAGCTCGACACTTGCTATGTTTAAACATATTTCCTGTATATACCTGATAAATCGTTACAGGATGTCTTTTCGTTTCTGTGCACATTAATGCAGAATGAGCTCCTTGTTCAGGTGTTTAATGATTTATTCTTCCAGTGAATATGGGAGCCATGTGCAGGCAAAGCGACACCCTTCAATTAGTCATCCCTGGTTTGGTTTGGAGGTTTTAGGATTATTTAGTCAGAGAGTTTGTTTCCAAGGTTTCCATGAAGAGTACAGCAAAATTGTCAAGTTAAAAAACAGCCATCTGTGCACTGGGTCTGATTACCACTGCTGGTGTGTCTGCCATAAACTGTCTATTTGAATGAGGAGGTATGCAGGAAGCTCAGTATGTGTACAGTATGTATTTGTGTTGAGCGTCCCTGGAGGGTGCTGTGGTGTGAATAGACACTGGTCATACATGGGTGGACCACCAGCCATGACTCCCATAAGGCCACAGGCAGGATACTGACTCATCAGGTCTCATATGCTTGTTTAATGGAACATAAAACATTAGCTAGAAACCGTATTTCCTGCCACAAAACCGCAGATCCTCATCTTGCTCTTCTGCCCAACATCTGTGATGATGGATGAAGAAAGACATACAATGTACATACACGTGCAAACACTGAAAACACTGAAGAATCACACCCCTTAAACTTCAACTGTATGCCAAAGCTACATTTATTTTTTTGAACATAAATCTGAAGGGAACAAAAATATTTGGATCATATCAAAACTGGAACATGTACAGTGTGGCCAGAAGTCTTTAAGCACTTAACAATAATGATCACAGAGCTCACGTTAGAAATAACCTACTGTTATCATCTTATGACATTCACAAAGATGCATAAAATGTTCGTACATGAAAGCCAACTTAAACCAAACCCAAACTCACAAAGATAACTTAAAACTTCCCTTTATGGATTCATTTATAACAGGAAGGGCACTCCTAGTGCCAGTCCCAAGCTTACATATATAGGGAGGGTTGTATCAGGTAAAGCATCCTGCATAAAAGTGTTGCCAAATCAAACATGTGGGGATCATCAAGAATTAGATTTTTATACTGGATCTGCTGGGGCCCAGGTTAACAACGACTGTCTACGGTGCTGCCGGCCAACAGGGTGCTGGTGGAAATTGTGCTACTGTTGGCCAAAGACAAAGGAGGAGGAGAGGTTGTTAGGAGGCAATCAGAGAGGTGAGAGTAGGTACTCTAGATGTAGGGACTATAACTAGTACAGAGAGAGAGAGGTGGTTGATATGATGGAGAGAAGGAAGGTAGATGTGTGGACAGAAGACCAGGTGGAAGAAAAGTAAGGCCAGGAAAAGTAAGGAAGAGTAGGTGAACAGTGTTCTAGAGGTGAACAGAGTTTCAGACAAGCTCATGAGCTGGAAATCAAAGAGGTGATGTTGAATGTTGCCAGTGTGTATGCTCCACAGAGTGGACGTTAGAAAAGAAAGAAGAATTCTGGAGTAACTTGGATGAAGTAGTAGAGAGTGTGCCCAGAGGGTATTGGAGCAGACATGTAGGTGAAAGGAACATGGGTGATGGAAGGAGGGTGCACACAGGTGGACTACATCTGAGTCCACCTGGAGTCTGCAAAGTGGTGGTAGGGGAGAATAGAGCTAGGCAGCGTCGTGTGGTAGTCTGTTTTTGGAAATGAAGAAGAGGAAGTGAGTGAAGGCAGAGGAGAGGATTAAATGGTGGAAGCTGAAGAAGGAAGAATGTTGCACAGAGTCCAGGGAGGTGTTGAGACAGGCTTTGAGAGTGTTGATGGGGAAGAATGGAGAAGCTCAGCAGGAGCTGTACTGTGTCTTTGTGGATCTAGAGAAAGCATATGATAGAGTGATAAGAGAGGAACTGTGTTACCGCATGAGGACATTAAGAGTGGCAGATAAGTATGTGAGGGTGGTGCAGGACATGGATGAGGGCAGTGAGACAGTGTTGAAACATGTGGTTCGAGTGACAGATAGGTTCAAGGTGTTGGTGGAATTACATCAGGGATTGGCTCTGAGCCCCTTCTTGTTTGTGATGGTGATGGAAAGGTTGACAGATGAGGTCAGGCAAGAGTCACCATGGACAATGGTGTTTGCAGACGACATTGTGATCTGTAGTGAGAGTAGGGAGCAGGTGGAAGAGAGTCTGGAGAGGTGGAGGTAGGCTGTGGAGAGAAGAAGAATGAAAGTCAATAGAAGCAAAATGGTGTGAATGAGAGGGAGACAAGTAGTCAACCATGGAAAGCAACAGACAGTGCACAAGTGAGGTGAAGAAGAGGATGCAGGCAGGGTGGTTTGCAATGGAAGGATAGCAGCAAGAGTGAAAGGGAAGGTTTACAAGATGGTTTGGAGATGGTGGCACTAACAAAATGTGCAGAGGAGGGATAGTGGATGTACTGGACAAAGGATGTTGAATACAGAACTGCCAGGCAGGAGGAGGAGGAGGAGGAGGAGGAGGAGGAGGAGGAGGAGGAGAAGACCTCATTTGCCAGTTCTAACAGACAGGAAATGTAGAGAAAAGGGAAAGTGAGAATGAAACTTAGTAAAGCCATCTGAACTCTCTGCGGATGGCATTTTCACCCATACGATTTAGCCATCGGGTCACATTGACATTTAATTTTTTTTTTGTTTTTGTTTGGCAGAACAAAAAAACTTCACAATCTGCAACACTATTTAATTACAAATGTCCCATCTTGTGTCTTGTACTTATAAAATTTGTATGCCAAATGTTCAGTCGCAAAATAACTCATTCTCAAATGTGTTAACACTGTCCTCCAAAATAACTTATAATTAACAGCGAGAAACGGCAGAAAATGTTCATATCTTTTCACTTTGCATGTCTGCAAACACATGTGCATTAAACAACATCTAACAGCTCTTAACCTAAACTGTATTTCCTGTAGTGAGCAATTATCAAGAAATACGGATAAACTGTCATGTCTGGAACATTTAAATATGCCTTTATTAAATATCTTTATATTTATAGTGCATGTTTTTACATGTTCATAGCACATGGTAAAACACTTCTTGTGCCCTATGCTGACTCCCAGTGGAGAAGTTATGAAGTGCATAGATTTTATGTCTAGGACTAAAACGGATGACCTTAAACAAGAACACCAGCAAAGGTTATCAGCACAGAGGATTGAATAAAAGGAATTTCTTATCGTGGATTTCATACACTAATGTGATCTTTACTTTTTTGTGCTTTATCATGACATTCCAGTGTCAGCCGATAGGTTGTGCTTCAGAATGCCCCGAGGCTGGGGTCACTGGAAACCTCCGACCCTGCGGTCACTATAGCTTCCTGGTTGAATTCTTTAAAGTCCAGTCCTCCCTTTACAGCTGAGTGTGTTAGAATACCATCAGGTTTCCCCTGCATCTGCTGACATTCTTCAGCTCAGCAGGCGAGAATAGCTACACGCTGAGACTTCAAACATCTGAAGGAAATTCCATTAATTTCCCTCAACAAATATCACATAGAAAGTATTGGCAGTTTATGCTTTTTAAAGGTTGAATTTGTTTATTTTTTACTTAGAAGGGAAATTAATATCTGAGCATCACCTTTTATTGATCTATGATAACTGTGTGTGTGTGTGTGTGTGTGTGTGTGTGTGTGTGTGTGTGTGTGTGTGTGTGTGTGTGTGTGTGTGTGTGTGTGTGTGTGTGTGTGTAAATATACCTGCTTCCGATATCTCTTGAGAGACACTGGAATCTGCTGGTGAAACTTTGCCTCTCCAACTTGCAAGTAATAGTCTCAAAAACTATCAGTACTACTAATATGATTTGCTTTAAGCATTTCAAGCTACTGGAAAATAATAAAAAGAGAATCCTGATTGTTTCATTTTACATATTTAGTTCAAGTTAACAGCAGTGGAACAAATGCTCAGACAAAGTCATTAATCATTAAAAAGCATTCTGTTACAAGTCATGCATTCAAAATTTGACTTAAGTTAAATAAGTTGAAGTAATATGACTCATTATGTATAATAACCTTTAAAGCCTTTCATGCGTGAATTATGAGAACCTCAGTCAAGATTTTTTTCTGAATGTTTTTATTGCTCTTTAGGCATGAAAAACAATGCAATTGAAATTCTGTTTATGAACTTATTTTTCATGGAGTTACAAACACGTCCACCCAGCTGGGCACCATGCGTTTGACTTTTGAACCAGAGAAATATGTATTTAACAAATCACAGAAAATGATGTTGCATGCTCAGGTTGACTGTCGCTACTGCTCACATTGACTGATCCTGATCCTGTTACGCTGCCTGACACGTGATGACTAAACTCCTTCCAAAACCATGGGTGATGTCAAGATGGCTACTTCCATCCATTATGTACAGTTTATGATCTGTGTGTATACAAATTATGCAGTATGGTATACAGTCAGCTCCATAAATATTTGAATGCTTCATTTAAATCCTGTCTGTTTGATTTTAAATCTACTGTGGTGTACAGAGGGAAACTACAAACAAATGTGTCACTGTCTAAACACTCATGGATCTCATTGTACCACTTTGGAAAATAGTGACACATTAAAAAGTGTAATGTAATCCAAATTAGGGCACTGGCATCTGCAGAGCCTGCGAAATCATGCTCAGTGTTTTCTAAGCCAAATTTCAATGCTGTGTTTATATACCTTAATACTTAACAACCATCATTTGGGTTGCTCTTTTGGCAATAGCATCCATTTGGATAAGGTACTATTCAGAGGTGAGTATATGTCATATATGTCAAATATTTTGGCTTGTATATTTTGAAATTTATGTGAGACAATACAGTAGGTGATGTCATGTGTATGCATAAAAACATGATGTAGGACAGTTGCCAAATTGTTATGATACTCTGTGACCACAAAGTGGCGCAGCGTGGGTGAGCCTTCTCTCAAAATATGCACTTTTGCAACAGCGGTCCTCTCTGAAGCAGTTTATCAGTGGATTTAGAACAGCAGCTGGTTAAAAATATTAATGTTTGGAAGCCCTTTAAAGAAGCATAATGGTTCAGAAATCCAGAAAGCACTTGTGTAGCTCCAGTCGAGTAAATCATATAAAAGCAATTTCTGTTCATCAAGAAGATGAATTTTTGTACGTGCAGAAGTATTTTAACATCAAATGTGGAAATACACTGTTATTACTTTTAGTAATATGTCAAATATTAGGAACATTAATATATACTAGTAATACCACCATAAACTCAGGCCATAGAAATCACCACATGTAAAGTTGAGTCTCACACTTTTTACCCCTGCAATATTCATGTTTAAAATATTTTATTTGTCTGAGGTTTAAAATGGAGCTTGTGTCTCCGTGCAGTATAGTACGCTTTTTTGAATGACATATTTTGTGAATGACATTTTTTAGGGCAACAAAAGGAATGCACACTTAGTGACCCTTTAAGCAGATACACCAGCAAACTCTACTGCAACCCAACAAGAGCTCAAATATTCGACCTCTAGAGAGAAAATAAAGTTCAGTTTGATGCGATCTGTGTGAGAGGTGTTAATTTGATCCTAGGTTTAATGTTCAAGCTGAAGTTGTTAGTTGTGGTGTTGAACTGGAATGCCTATTATTAGACAAAAAATCTTAGAAACACATTTCAATATCACATCCAACACAACATCACCACTAGTAATCCCTCTGTAACACTAACATTAAAGGGACAGTTCACCTCACAGTCAAATACCCCCCCCCCCCCCCCCCCCCCCCCCCCCCCCAACCACAAGCCTTCATCACAGGTAAATACACGTTATTCTGCAGAGTTGATGGGTGCAGCAGACACTACTGTCGGACCTAAGAAAAAGGCCACTGAATGTATTTGTATATACATAAAAATATATATTTTAAAAATGAAGCATTTCCTTGGTTGATTTAGTAACTTGGCTGTTTTTTTTTTGTTTTTGTTTTTTTGCCAGCTTCATCAAAGCCCAATTTGTTGCAATAAGAAAGATCAACTTTACTGACCTTAAAGTCAGAAGTGAACTGAGGTTTATGGAGCCCCAAACTATGAGTCATCAGATCACATGGGCTAAAATTTATTTTTTTTATAAATATACTACTTGCTGCAGGGACATTCCACTGGGTTGAATTAGACCAAACGTGTTCAAATTCTCCATCCTCCGGCCCCAAAGTTCATATAGTATGTAATCTACATTGAGCTGTTAGGGGAATTTGTAAGCTAAGGGACATCTTGATAAGTCTGCCACTGAGAATATACTGGAATTCCCCTTGTGCAAATGTCTCAGAGAAATACAGATAAGGAATGCAAAGGAGAAGAAAGGAGGCCATGGGTAGAAGACGTGGACATAGAAATCCACTTCTTTTCCCCAAAGAAATGAACTATTTTAGCATGAGAGTATATCTGGCTATTGTATACTTTCTTACACCCTCTGTGACATCTGCCTCTGGTCTGCGCACACAGGCATCCACATGGGCCCATCCAGCCAGAAGAAAAAACAAAACAAAATAAAACAAAACTCTGAATCATCCAACATATTACTCAGGCTAAAAACTGTGTTTGTTGCTACATGTTACTATTGGTTACTCGGACAACTGCTTCACATTTGAGCTCTCTGCCAAGTGAGGGTGTGTTGGAGAACAATGATAAGTGGATATTTCTTAAGTCTCTCTAGTGTCCAGCCAAAGTCTGGGCGTGTGATACAGTGCGTGCCAACCACCCATTAATCAACCTTAATCAATGTCTTTCTGTAAAGCCTCTTTGATAATTGGGTTTCCCATTATGTAAATTCTCTTGTGTGGGATCTGGGTTTTCAGACAATACACTAATGGTGTAATAAATAATGGGTAAAAAGGTTATTTGCTCACACAGATCCAGGAAAACACAGGACCCCTCAAGTTCCAGAAATCACATCAAAGGCTAGATTTATGAAGTATGATTCACATTAACTGGAGTACTTTATTGTTTTCTTTGTTTACATTATAGACAAAAGTGCAGTTTAACTTTCTTGCAGTTACATTGAAGGTTACATTTAGCTCACAGTAAGAGGTATTGTGAGGTGTCCAATATCATGAGCATTCATACCAAAAATAAATAAATTGCAATCTGGTAATTATTGCTATTTTGTTTTATTGCGTATGCATAAAACAAAGAAGTGGGACCCCTTCTTTGCTGATTTCCCCCATGGCAACCCTTCATTTATTTATTTCAATAAGGACAGAAGGTGATTTATGACATTGGGTTACAGATTTAGCAATTATTGGACTATATGAATTATTTAGTTCAACAGGAAAATAGCAGCAAAATAATGTAAGTAACTAAATGAATAAATTCATTTAAGTGGAAAGTGTAAATGAGTGTGCTGGGGGATTAATTAAAAGTGTAATGTTTCAAAACTAATGAATGGTGTTATGATGTTACAAATGTGACATATAAGAATTAGCAAGATATACAGGTGATCACACTGCACACATGGTCCAGTGAAAAATAGCTTTTTTAGGACTCTATGCAGTCCTGGAAAAAAAAAAGAAAAAAAATCAAATACATTTAATTTGATTAACTCATCAAGTTTTTGCAGTTTGCTGGTCTTGGTCATTCAGGTGTGTGTTAACACAATGCCAATGATGTGCCAGCAAATTCACCCAGAGGTCACACTGTGCAATGCTTAGAGAAATTGCAAAAAAACCCAGGAGCTTCATCTCAGACGCTACAGGCCTCAGTTAGCATGTTAAATGCTAAAGTTCACGACAGCACATTTAGAAGAAAAATGAACAAGTATGGGTTGTTTGGAAGAGCTGCCAGGAGAAAGCCTCTTGTCTCTAAAAAGAACATGGCAGCACAGTTCAAGTGTGCAAAGTTGCATCTGAACAAACCACAAGGCTTCTGGAACAATGTCCAGAAAGCACAGCACCACATTTGGAGAAACCCAAACACAGCATATTAGCACAAACACCTCACAGCAACTGTCAAGCATGGTGGTGGAGGGGTGATGATTTGGGCTTGTTTTGCAGCCACAGGACCTGGATACCTTGCAGTCATTGAATAAACCATGGACTCCTCTCTCTACCAAAGTATTCTCAAGTCAAATGTGAGGCCATCTGTCTGACAGCTAAAGCTTGGTCGAAATTTGGCAGTGCAACAGAGTAATGACCCCAAGCACAGCAGCAAATCTACAAGAGAATGGCTGAGAGAGCTCTGCATGAACACATGCCTGCGAAACTCAATGAACTCAATGAACAGTTGTACACATGCTTTATATATTTTACAAAAAATTAATGGCATCTGAGTGCTGGCAAATTTGTTCACAGTATTATTACTGCATTTTCAATGACAGCATTATTACTTAATTTTCATTTAGATTACTAGTGTTATTGTTTTAAACAATATATACTGTAAAATATACTATGAGTTACTTTGTAAAAAAGAAGACTTTATGAGAGTAAAGAAAGGAACCTTATGAAATAAAACCATGCTGAAATGTAAAATTAAAACATGTTAATATAATATTAAAAGACTATTGTGAAAATAAACTATATAATTAATGGTTGGGGTTTTTTTTGTTGTTGTTGTTGTTTCCATATTTTGGATGTATTTTTTTTTTTTTTTTTTACAGTATCTTCTTCATGCTGAACTCTTTAATCTGTAAAACCCAACACGATCTGGACCTGTTTCAACTTTAAAATCCTATTCAATCTTTTAATAGTGGGAAAGAACAATATGGCTTTATACAACAGATACTCTGACTTGTCATAGCAGGATACGATCAGTTATTATTGACACCTGTGCTTTTCCTGCTCTGACATGTCCAAACGTGCGTGAAAAAGAGATCTCAGAAAGAATCCTTTTGTTTTTGAAACTTGAGCAGGCTACTCTCTGCAGGACCTTTACTTGAGTATGGGTTTAATTTCGTATGAGTGGGCGTGTCTAATTTAACAAGAAAACAAAAACAGTGACTGTGGGGTCTGCAGAGTGCTTTCTAACTGTTTCGTTTTGGTGATTAGGAGGATTTTTGTTGGACTTTTTATTATACGGTTGCAGCAGGTGCTGAAGGCGGGGTGCTTGCGGGAAACACAGGAGCATTTAGACCACTTGGGGGACTCGGGTATCCCAAATCCAGGAGGAGGAGCCTCGGTGGACGGGAGGAAGTAGCTCTACAGATTGGATGTGTGTGTGTGCGCGAGTGGAGCGTTTACCTCCATAGTGTGTTTGTCGCAAACCACTGGATTGTTAAAAGATAAGCCAAAAGGAAAGAAAAGGAAAGGAAAGAAAAAAAATCCTCAGGAAGAAACCACCCGCAGACTGTATCTCGAAGAGATGAAGATTTTCCTTTGGTTTTATTTCCACGGTACAGGTTGAAGCAGCCGGCCAGGAAGCGAGCATTATGCATTCAGACTGCAGGCTGCTATAGGCAGAGCGGTAATGGTGGGCAGGGGAGCGACAGGGGCCGGGGTTCTCGTCCTGTCGATACTCATCATTCTCACCACGGAAAGCTGTCGAGCGCAGAAAGGTTTGTGCCACTCAGCTGCGGTGCCAACCGGAGGAGCCGTGTCCAACCGCAGGAACACGCGGCCGTGCAGATTTAAAGTGTAAACACAGACGTGTCGATGCTTAGTGGGATGTTTTAAGTGTATTGTTGTGGTCCGCCGAACTTAAACCTACCTTACATGGCCGTGTGTACGTGGAGTTGAGCGCAGCTTGCCACCGCCCGTCGTTTTGTATGTTTTGTTGGTGGGGAGACGGTTATAGTAAAACCAGGCAAACCGGTTTCTAAAAACTGACACGAGTGTTGCGAAATAACTGCTGCTTCATAAATTGAGTGCTCGCTGAATTAACACACAGCTTTAAACGTTTTGGTAAAAGGTGAAAGTCACAGTCTGTTACTTATTTGCTTTTCCCGGTGCGCCACTTCCCTTTAAATTGACAGTTTTTTTTAATGGAGTCTGGTTTTGAGGGCTCTACCAGAGGACAGCACGTTTGGGTGCTTGTGGCCTTGTTTCTCTTTTCAGGTATCCCAATTTGGACTTTAAAGCTAATATAACAACTCCGGGTAACGATATATGTTGGTTGGAGCATGCTTACCTGACACTATATTGTAGATAAATTACCATTATTGTTATTATTTATTTATTTGAGAGTCGACAGGCCTCAGGTGGCCAAAGATTGGGGGTGGGGTAGCAGTGGGGGTAAGGCTGTAAACACGTGGACACGGTGTGTCATAACTTACATTTCACATGAACTATACGTTCACGTTAATGGATGGATGTGATTATAGAAATGTTTTTTTTTAACTCCTTCCTTGTGTGAAGGCAGTGTGCACTCCTGTGAAGGACCATGGAGTTGCTCAGTAACTTTTGTGAGTCAGGGTGAGGGAAGCTGCTTTGTTTTTGTCCTCTTCATCTGGATAACGTCCACAGAGAGGCCCTTACGTAACTCCAGGTCGACAGAACATCGCGTTAACACCATGAAGCGTGACTGCTTAGTGTTATCTCAGAGCCACACAACAGCAACAGACTCAGTCTCACGCTCACTCACTTCTATTAAAACAAAGGTTTTAATTAAAATCTTTAAAATTTAAATCATCTCACATGTGATCATTAACTTCCAACTTTATGTGGTGTTCTCTGGACAACTGCCAAAAGTTTTTATTGTCTATAAAAACTAAACAAAAAGTAATACTTACCTCTTCACTGAATACCATTACTGCATTGGATTACATAATTTAAAAGGCAGCGTTATTAGAAGTATGGCAGCATCAAACAGTTGTTTTTGTTGTTGACCACACTATTATTTTGCTGTGTGTAAATTTGCCTTTTTTTTTTGGGTGAAGAAGTTAAAGTGTCATTACATCTGATTATCTTGTATCCAGGGTATGGATACATAAAGTATGGCAGAGTTATGTTGAAATGAGAGATTGGTCGTTGTTCATTAACTTTCCAGAAGTGATGAAGCCGTCACTAAATCATCCCAACCATCTTTTTCTGCATTATGTTCTGCTAAAAAAAAAAAAAAAAAAGTCTAAGTACAGGGTTGGACCCCCTTTTGCCTTCAGAACTGTCTTAGTTCTTTGTGCCACAGATTCATAAAGGTGCTGGAAACATTCCTCAGCGATTCTGGTCCATATTGATAATACCACACAGTTGCTGCAGGTTTGTTGGCTGCACATCCATGAGCTGCACATCCATGATCCATCACATCCCAAAGGTGCTCTACTGGACTGAGATCTGGTGACTGTGGAGGTTGTTTGAGTACAGTGAACTTATTGTCATGTTCAAGAAACCAGTGTGAGATGATTTGAGCTTGGTGATAATGGCGTGTTATTGTGCTGGAATGGGTACACTGTGCTCATAAAGGGATGGATGTGGCCAGCAACACTACAATACAAAAATAGGCTTAGGAGCCTGAGTGTACAAAAAAATATCCCCCACACTATGACACCTCCAGCAGCAGCCTGAACTGTTGATACAAGGCAGGATGGCTCCATGCTTTCATGTTGTTTACACCATATTTTGACCCTATCATCTGAATATTGCTGCAGAAATGGAGGCTCATCACACCAGCCAATATTATTTTAATCTTGTACTGTGCAATTTTTGGTGAGCCTGTGCAAATTGTAGCCTCAGTTTCCTGTTCTTAGCTGACAGGAGTGATGCCTGGTCTGGTCTTCCAGTGCTGTAGCCCGTCTGCTTCAAGTTTTGATATGTCACGCACACAGAGATGCTCATCTGCACACCTTGGTTGTAACAAGTGGTTGTTCAAGTTATTTTTACCTATTGTTACCTTAACAAACGTGCTGTTATTTGTGTAATTTACATGGTTCCTGTGTAAATTGTACATGCTTTTTGCTTGTCCTCGCCGTCTGCTCTGTGTTTCCTGAAACTGTGTTTTTGTTGTCCTGCAGGTGATGGCTGTGGTCCCAGTGTACTTGGCCCTGAGAGTGGGACTCTGTCCTCTCTGGGGTACCCAAGGACCTACCCAAACAACACTGTGTGTGAGTGGGAGATCAGTGTGCCTCATGGCAAGAGGATCCATTTTCTCTTTGCTTTATTGGACATAGAAGACAGCGACTGCCAGGTCAACTACCTCCGCCTCTACAATGGCATCGGACCAAACAGGAGCGAGATTGGTGAGGGTGACAGATGTTAAACTTGGACTCGATGTGGCATAGAGGGCAAATCCAAATGATGTCTTTGCAAAATCAGAATGTGGTACACCGTACAGAGTAAGGGAATCCTATTTGTTTAGATGTGAGGCAGTAGTTTAGTCTGTGATGTGTTTTTGTCAGATTTTGGACTGATCTTTGGAAACCCCTTCCCTGTGCGTCATTCCAACCCTGGATATTGGGTGACAGAGTCTGACAGTTTTCTGAAATCGACAGTTTAACATTCACACCCACTCTCTGTCATGATTGGCCGGCGTCCAAAGATAGCCATTTTTCTCTAGCTTTCTTTTCCCCTGTCACTTTTCTTACAAATTATTAAATACCACTCTAGGAGCACTTTACTGGAGAGGCTGTGTTGTTATTAACCCAATATTGTAATTCTGTTGCAGCTTCTTTTTCTCAGTGATGTCTGCAAACGCCTTTTCCTTCAGATGAAGTTGTAAAACACATCATATGAGCTAGCCTATTCTAAGCAAACACAGTCTGTATAAATCTCATTAACTTGTTCATTATCTGTTTATAGGCACAGAAGAAATGTGGTTATTACATTAAAGGAGTTAAGTATCAGGAATTGGAGGACATATTAACTTTCACTGTTATAACCTCATCACTGTAGGTTATTACTCAGATTTCTCCCTGATCTCAGCCATGTTTTTGAGCCAAGGGTGGAATATTTTAAACGGGTCGTTTTGGGCAGTTTAATATGTTAAAGTTACAGTCAGTACCTCATACATTCTGAATATAAAGCCTGCTAAAATCATGTGTATGTTTCAATGTTGGTCTTTGTTACAGTATAGATTGTTCACAGCAGCCTCTCCGATCCTCTTTATTCGTGAGTTTCTTTTGTTTTGGCATCAGATCTATAACTTTGGTAGATTAGAAAATGGTGTGAAGAATTATGTTGCTAAATCAAATAACACATTCTTAAAATAATCAGTTTTAACACTTCATTTGATGTCTTTCAATTACATATTGGGTTTAAATGCATTAAAAATTGCTTTTTCTTTTTTTTTTCTTTTTTTGGCTTATCCATCCTGAGGAACGATGAGCTTATGCTATAGCCGGGCATCTGTTGTCCGACCTTCTGTTCACAAGTCACAAGAATTGCTGCTACTCCTAGAATGTTGGTCAGATTTGAGTGAAATGTGCATATGTTGATCACCTAATGGATCTTCACCCTAATTGTGCTCAATGTCAAGGTCACATTTATCGTTTTACACGCTGTTGTGACGGATCGTGAGCCGGATGAGCTGCTGCCTGATTGACATTCTGGTTATTGAAAGTTTTCACAGTGCCTCAACATTGTTGGAAACAGTGTTGTCTTATAGCAATCTAAATATTGCCATGTATTGTGGAGGGTGTGCATTAACATTTCAACCAAATATCAGTGTTGATCAGTATCAATCTTGTTGGTGTGATACTGGCTCTGCATCATGTTTAGTTTTATTGTGTTATGCTGCTCTTTATGGGATAGAAAGTTGTTATAAAGACCTTCATTTAACTTGGTGAATCCTGCAGAAAAAAATTCAATTGGCTAAGACGTTTCCCAAAACATATCTGCGACACCCATCAAGTTTATCTTATTTAGTGATACTGAAAAGGGTTTTTTTTTTTTTTTTGAGTTTATATCAATACGGTGTTTCACTTTGCCAAACAGGTTTGTGTAACTAACCGGTCTCTTTGTGTGCCTCTGCTGCTTAACAGTGAAGTACTGCGGTTTGGGGCTGAAGGTTGAACATCTGATCAATTCCACTAGTAACCAGGCCACTGTGCAGTTCATGAGTGGGACCCACCATACTGGACGCGGATTCTACCTGTCCTACTCCACCACTGAATATGCAGGTAACGGCAGGCTCTCAGCTCACCCACGGGAGCAGTCTCTCGT
This sequence comes from Archocentrus centrarchus, assembly GCF_007364275.1. Classification (NCBI taxonomy): domain Eukaryota; kingdom Metazoa; phylum Chordata; class Actinopteri; order Cichliformes; family Cichlidae; genus Archocentrus; species Archocentrus centrarchus. Next base: position 24,042,702 of record NC_044366.1, on the reverse strand, counting down.
CTTCTTATCACCCCAGCCTGCAGTAACAGTCATGTGATTAAGAAATCTCAAGTTTGAGCTCGTGTGCATGGCTGTTTCGTCCCTGGGGGGGGGGGTAAGACGTGCTTCAGTGATTGTTAGTTTGGGTTAATCACCGCTCTTTCGTTCCGTACCTTCACATTATTTTAACAGTTCTGAAGTAATCTGGGTGTTCTGGAAAGTCTTGCACGCAGATCAGTAACACATGGGTTTGTCTGGAAGCTGGCAACCTATCACTGTTGGTGTGTGAAAACTGCAGATCTCCTCCCCTGTTCGATCATCCAGTTTCTGACACCAGGTTTCGTCTTGTGTCGGGATACTGAAATGTCACTACAGAATTTCATGTCAATCGATCAGTCTGAGCAAAAGTGATACACCCATCAGCTAACTGTGTAACATGGCAACGGCTATGCCAGTTTGTCTCAGTTTTCTCTGCTTGTTATGGATAAAGTTAGAACAGGTCTGACTTTCTTCTGTTCACTTTTGGATTAAATGTCTTTTTGAGGATTGTGTGTGCTGGTTTGGGGAACTTTTTTCACTGGGCCATCGCAAAAACTTTGAACCGAGAGACTCTCTAATAGGGCTGGGCAGTTGGATGATTACATCAGTTTTTATTTTTTTAAGGAAGGATGGTTTGTCATATTTGCCAATTTAATGGTCTGCCTCTTTAAAGAATTTGGTTTGGTAAATAAAAAAACTGATGCAATTCATTTGAAAGCGTGTGCTAATAAATATTCTGCCACATTCTCGTTGCACTAGTTTCTCAAAGAGTGAAGTTTCTGAGAAATGACCCTTCTTTAGTGGCTGCTGTTCTACCGTGTGTAAAAGCAGTGCCACTCTAAGTTGTATTTGAAAACTAGTGCTTTTTCATACCCTGGTTATTTAATATCATATATTAATCACAACTAGTTAGTCATTTAGAGGCTGGAAAACATCCTTTTGTGTGATTGTTCCGTTTAGATCCTTTGACGTTCCCTTTTTCACAGTTTAAAACAAAAAAAAAATGGTTCCAAATATTTGTGTGTGTGTGTGTGTGTGTGTGTGTGTGTGTGTGTGTGTGTGTGTGCGCTAAAGCTTCTGCACACACCACGGCAAATATATTGTAACTTTGTGTGGCCTGACAGATGTAGAAACCAGCCCACCACATTTCAAAAACATGATGTTTAACAAAGTTATTTTTATATTATACTGTGCTATTATTATATATGTATGCTGAATGCTTTTATAATCAGGACCAGTGTATTTTATGTAGATGATATATATGTCCCATTTACCCTATAAGCAAACAGTGTCTATAGTAATAAAAAGACCAGAAAAGGAGAGACTGGTGCTGAATAGAGAACTGTGTGTGCACTTCAGTGGTGACGGTGCTCGAGGCCACAGAGGTTTTTTACGATGTGGTGTTTACTCACCATTGAATACGTAGTTAAACATGCAGCAAAGATAAGGAGCTGCTCTGCTGTGAATGGGATATTCTCATCGGCCACATATCTGGAATTCCTGCTGCAGTGTATGCAGGATGATTGTGCTAGTGAACATCATTTCAAATGATTGGTTTTCTTACAGAAATGCGAGAACAGACAGGGCCAAGCAGAGCGGGACGGCATCAGCAGATGTTAACCACTGAATGTGCACAAATTTGGGTTTAGTCAGATTGAAATTTAGCAGCATACCATGATTATAAAATGTTTATCTACTGTATTGTTGCTGTATATGTTGCCAGGGGGGTTAAAGTTGGGAAGGGTGAAGAAGAATACAGACTTTTTGGGAAGTGAAAACATGCAAACGCCTGAGGTCACAGTGGCAATGAGGGGTGAAGGGAAGTGAGAGTGACTGAAAAAAAATTACTCATAGTTTGTGGTTTTATTGGAAGATATGCATCCTGTGAGAAATCTCAAACTGATCTCAAATGTGATTGTTGCTGATGAAGCGTGACAGTACATGGGTATTTAGGTGATAGGCAGAAGAAAATTAGCTGTTTTTATTCATTGTAAATTAATTTTGATTAATCAGCAAATTGGTGACTAATTGTCATGATTTTATAGAGATCATGATGACTTGGTGATGTAGGTCAAGATGTCTAATTAGCAGCAATATAAAGGCAGAGAGAAGCATCAAATTATCTCAACTGACAAGCTGAGCATGGCTCAGATCTGTTTATAATTGGTTTACTATGAATTCTAGACAGTTTTAGCAGCCATCCATTTTCTTCTGATTTGGGGAGGGGGCTGGAGCCTATTCCATGCCACAGGATGAGAGGCAGGGTAAACTCTGGAGAGGTTGCCATTCTAACACAGTCAGATTCACACCTATGCTCAATTTAGAATCACCAGTTAACCTAACATACATTTTGGTTTTTTTGGGCTGTGGGAAGAAGCCGGAGTACTCGGAGAGGACCCACACAGACATGGACAGAACATGCAAACAGAAAAGGCAGACAGTCGGGACAAAGCTTGACAGTAGCTTGATTACTAATGTCTTAAAACTGGAGAATTACTTCCTTAGTAAGCAGGTCACTTGCAAATACTGCATTCTGTTTCTGAAGACATGCCTCGTCATGTGGATTATTTACAGATAAATGGATAATTGGAGCCACAAGAAGAAAGCCGCAGCAGTGACGTGTGTGCAGTGCAGTAATATTTTTGTCTTAGCGGTTATCTCGCCTCGACTGAATCACACTGTAAGGCAAACAAGGCCATCAGTCCACCCAGCCACTTTTTCCACAAAGGAATTGATGTGCGTTCTCTCGTCATGTAACTGATCAGTGCAGATGAGCGTAGGTGGACAGTTTGCACAGCTAAGTAACTGAGTAACCATGGTGACCTGTGGTGGTTGGGGGTATTTGTCATTTTGACTCACTGGTTGGTCTACCAGATAAAGTTTTTTTTTTTTCCCTCCTTTGTAATGTGGTCAAGACTCCCAGAGACTGACCATCACCACAAGGTTTACGTACACTTCCCAGTAGCATACATCACCCTGGACCGAAGCAGTGAGCGTCATCACTGAAGCATTCACATGTCAACACCAACTCACCCCCCCCCCCCCCCCCCCTCCTCCATGCATTCACACACACCCCCACACACGCATTCTTCTCTGGATGACTTTGATGTGTTCAGAGTGGATGTGAAAAACAAACAAAATTGCCCCAAAATGAACTGATTCCAGCTCCTCAATGTGAGTACTCGCTGTGTTTGTTTGTCTGTGATCCAGTGAGGATGAGCTGAACATCTGCTTGCTCAAATGATTTAAAAAAACAAAATTCAACTTGAGTGCTCAGGACAATCAGGATGGTTGCTTTTAGCCATTCTAGCAGCACGACAGTGCACGTGGTGCACTCAGTCGAATGGTCCATCCGCCACTTCGGTCCACAGCTGTTTAATGTTTAATGTACCTACCCTTGTGGCACTCAGAGGAATCCCAGTGGGGTTGATGATTCCCTCACTGCCTCCATGAGGCCAAATATTGGATTTGTCGAACTTTGTGTACCATTAATTAGCAAATGGTGATCCTTTAATAGACTTATCAATTCCCTGAAAAAGGCAGATGGTTAAAAAGAAAAGAAACTGAAAGGTTCGGGGGAAAAAAGTAGGTGATAGTTTATCAGGAACATGCAGAGAAACCAGTTCTGATTCTGTTTGTTTGCCTTTGCAGATCTAATCACCTGCGTGGACAAGGGAACTAACTTCTCTGAGGCAGAGTACAGGTAATCACTGCTTGCTTTTTGTGGATATTGATGCAGTGATCACACTGGTGGATATTAATTGTGCATGTCTCTCTCCTTAGGAAATACTGTCCAGCAGGCTGCTTGACATCTACAGAGGTTGTTTCTGGATCTATACCTAAAGGTTATAGAGAGGTGAGTCACGCTCAGTCTATACATGTACATACATATGCATCACTTGTATTTCTGTTTTGATCCATTATTTTTTGTTTTCCTAACTACAAGCTATCTTGTGCAAACGGGCCTCTTCTCTACGATATGCTTGTCTTGGACTGATGACCTCACAGCACCCCCAGCTGCGTGTGAGGTCGTGGATGCTTGGTCTCTGGCTGATGATCTCATGTTTTGAGCTTGAGGATGTTTCAAAACGGAGGAAGGGAGGAAGGGAGCAAGCGAGGGAGTGGTGTTGCTGGCTGATGGGAGGATAGGGAGGAGCATGGGGTTGTGCTTCAGGGAGTGAGGCGCCCCACAGGAACAGAGGAGGGGCAGGGTCAGCGGGTGAAAGGGAGGTGAGATAATAGTTTGGCCGAAAATAATAACCCTGTAATCCAGTCCAGCTGCAGGAGAGTGCTGAGCAGAGCTGTGTGTGTGTGTGTGTGTGTGTGTGTGTGTGTGTGTGTGTGTGTGTGTGTGTGTGTGTGTGTGTGTGTGTGTGTGTGTGTGTGTAGTGTTTTTGGAGAGCCAAAAATCTGAAGAGTGAATCATTGTAATTAGAATTTGGAGAAAACCTTTGTATATGTTCATACCTGGGTCTTTTTTGTTTTGTTTGTGTGCATGTGATTCATTCATATTTGCCTTTTTGAGAGTGTGTGAAACACTAAACTGGAACATGATGGTGATTGTGTGCATCTCACAGGGATCAGTTTCTCCACCCAGATTGTAATCCTGCAGCTGACTTTAGTTTTTAAAATTCTGCTTCACCAATTTATTCAATGATTCATGTTCTTTTTAAAAAAAATGTATTTATTTATTTTTTTGTTAATTTCCCTCTCCCACTTATCACATGTGTTAGTCTTGTGTGTTAGTGTGGTTTCCTCTGTTGGAGGCAGAGTGCTGTGGTTTGGAACATTACTTTGTGTTTGTGTTAGTGGTTTGGCCTGGCTCTCTTAAGGATGCGGTATGTGTTTTTGGGAAGTTTAAGAGTCACAAGGAAAGTGTTGATTGCTTGTGGCAGCCTCTAACTGCTGTGCGTGTGTGTGTGTGTGAGAATATATACGTGGGCTTGTCACTGTTTTCCCCACAATGCCAGTGTGGGTCTTTCCCGTAAGAAAATTTTCCCCTCGCGCCACCAGCTGCTCATCGGAAGGAGCTCGTGGCCAGAGTGGGATTGGATTTTGTCAGCTTCTCAGTGATGTGGCAGCAGGTTTTGACAGGAATGTAGCCAGCAGTGAATCATTACCTTCAGTGCCACTCATTATCCTCTGTACAGAGAAGTGACATCATCCTGACTCATCAGCCTTTATCTCCCTCGGTCTGAAGGTTAAGTGATTATGCTGCAAAGCGGTACTGCCTGTTTCCACTCGTTTTGAAAATGGAGCAAATTTGCAAAAGCACCAGTGTAACACATACTGTATGAAAGTCGCTGCTGCTACTGTCCCAGCTATCATAGGGCGAGAGGTGGGGCGCACCCTGGAATTCGCCAGTCTATTGTAGGGCTAACAGAGAAAGACAGACAACCATTCATGCTCACAATCACACCTATGGCCAATTTAGAATTGCTAGTTAATCTAATCTAATGTCTTTGGAGCACAGGAGGAAGCTGGAGTACCCAGAGAGAACCCATGCAGACACAGGGAGAACATGGAAACTCCACACAGACTCCAATGGATTAAAATCCAGCCTGTTTGCTATGAGCAGTTCCAGTTGAAAACTTGAAATTGTTAAATCCATCCCAACGATTTCTTCTAAGCGTATCAGTTCCTTTTATCAATGTTGGGGGGGGTTTTTTTGACAGGTGTGCATTGCAGAGCCATGATGGCATATTTGGACTAAGATGCTGAAAACCTGTGCAGGCTAATATGACTAACAACATCAGTGACAATGGGCCAACATACCACAAGTCACAAGAGTGCAACATACACTCAGTATTCATGCAGGCAGGAAAGGCTGTCAGAAAATAGAAATATCAGGGCAGGATGTTTCTCTTATGACTCGTCAAGTATGGTAAGGTGTGGGTTTGTCAGCTGATCTCAAGTGGTTACAGAAATGTGCAAATAAGCAGAAAACAAAGTTTCTCTGTGATGACTGTCATTAACTTTTGTTCATCTTTCCACCTCTTTAAATGTCCTTTCCAAGTCATTTACAAAGAATAGCACAGTTGTTTTCTTCTATCAGATGTGCTTCCTGGGATTGAAACGACAAAAGTGCATCATAAGAAGAAAATCTCAGTTTGAGCCTCCTTATCTGTTTCTTTCATTCTGCAGTCCTCCCCTCTGTGTGTGGCAGCAATCCACGCAGGTGTGGTGTCCAATGCGGCAGGAGGGAATATCAGTGTGGTCAACAGCAAAGGCATCTCTCACTATGAGGGCACGCTGGCTAACAACGTCACTTCCACTGTGTAAGAGAGTCGGGCACCACAGAGCACACACTCTTTGCACCCTGCTCTTCTGCTTTGTTTACCCCTCATATTAAGTCATATGTTCTTGGTCCCTGTGTTAGAGAAGGTTTGCATTTATATGCAAATATAAGCTATTCTGAGAGTTTGCTTTGTTTGTTTACCTTGAGGGAAATAATTTTCTGTGTAAATATTTAAAACAAAGAGGAACGTGTAAGTGATAAATGCTTGATCATCTTTCTTCTCAGGGGAACTCGGTCAGACAGTCTCTTCACTTTCATGACCAGCGGTGAGTCATCCAGGCTCTTTGCTGTATTTTTTTTTTACAAAGAGGCATATTACCTCATATATTTGCTAGAAAAACATGAAGAAACACCCCTGCCATCTTCCCTCAAAGTATGACTCTGCATAATTCTTACTGAAAAGTATGTTTTTCATCTGTGATGCGGGGAAGTTTTTACCTTAACTTTGATGAATTCAGATAGAAATACCCTATAATATTAAAAAAAAAATTAAATTAAATTTCAATAAATGTTTGCACACACTCTCCCATTTACTGTATATATACATATTAAAAATGGGTCTTGCTGTGTCAAGTGACTGTTAATGCACCTTGACATTAAAATCAATGAATTAGCAAAACACAAGTTTACTTTTATTATGATGTAGTCCCAGTAAATGCACTTTGTGTGTCGACGAGCTTAGCACTTTCTTTGATCATTCATCAGATGTGCTTCTGTGGTAAAAGAGAAGAGCCAACGTGAGCTGTTAGGTGACAGGCTGCACATGTCAAACTGTCAGTTGCTCCAAAATGGGCCACAAAAAAACTCCCCAATGTTTATTCATTGCTGCCTTGTTTCTGTAATCTGTATTATTAAACAGCCTTTGGTCTTAGCATCAGTAACTACAGGTGTCAACAAATGAACTAGTGTTGGCATCTTGAAGATCACCTCTTTAATGTCTTGTGATCCAAGTCTTTTTTAAATTTATTAAACATTTAATGAAGCTAAGGGTCTGTTTGTGCTTTCAGGTTGCTATGGAACCCTGGGTTTAGCATCTGGTGGTGTTGCTGATACTCAGCTCAGTGCTTCGTCTGTGTTGGACTGGAGTAGCAGTGAGCACGGCGTGTGGGCACCATCAGGGGCACGGCTCAGAAAGGAGGGACTGCCCTGGGCTCCTTCTCAGAGTGACCAGCAGCAGTGGCTGCAGGTGGATCTCAAGAAGGAGAAGCGGATCACAGGTACATATCCACATAAATAAAATTCTCAAAATATATTCGTACAATAAACAGAACAAGCATACATTACAGTTCCTGTCTTTAATTTAGGTGTAATCTTACCTGTAAAATCTCATCATGCTGATGCTTGGCCAGCTGGTTCTCCACCTTTCTGACTGACATGCTTGAGTGGATGAAGCTTAATAACACTGACACCTTCCTTTACACAAACGTTATCCTCAGGATAAACTGCAACCACTTTGCTGACCTGAAGGTGGCCAAATGATAGATTTTCCAAACCTTTGTGACCAGTGGCTGCAAACTTTTCAGGAAATATCCAGAATAATTATCATCTCTGGCAGGTTTTGAGTTGATCAGTAAATAAAAGATTAATAATAAAAAATGCTTTTTCTGGTACATGCCATGCATTGCATTGCTTTGTAATATTTGCAGAAAGTGGTGTGCATGTCATAAATACAATAGCTCCTTCCAGACATACATTACTTTCCGTTAATCCAAAGGCATCTGAATGTGTGTGCTTCATGTTTGAAAGAGTCTGGATTTCACATTTGCGTAAAAACACATAATTCACATACAACACAGACAAAAAAGACACAAGAGCTCAGCCTTCGAAAACAAATGTGTTCCTCGCAAACCATTTACTGTACGTGGTGCTTGATACAGGACTGTGGTTTCCATGTAACTCAGTATCTGTTCTCATCTCTGATAAAATGGCAAACAGTAAATACAGGATGTAGTAAATGGGGAGTGATTCTGGACACAGCCGCAGTCTTAAGCTTTCAGTTGAGTCAGCTGTACGTCATCCTCCGGTTTCCTCTGTCCATCCATCCAGGAATCATCACCACTGGTTCTGCCCTCAGTGATGAAAAGTGCTACGTTTCAGCATACCGGGTCCTGTACAGTAACAACGGCAAGCAGTGGTCCAGCTACAAAGAATCAAATTCAACACAAGACAAGGTAATCAATAAGCCCTGCTCACCCCCCCCCCCCCCCCCCCCCCTTCAAATTACTGCAAATGGACAAAAATGTCACTTTCAAAGTCTGCAGAGACACTTATATGGATTGTTACCAGAGCAGCTACTATTGACGAAGAGATGTTTATGGCAGGAAATGAGAGCAGTCAGTGGTTTGAGTTAAGTGCTGTGGTGGACAAGTCTGGACACTTGGGAATTAATAATGGATGGATATGGATTTAGTGGCAAAGTTCTTAGACTGAAACTACCGTCTACCAGCTCCTCTCTACTCGGATCCTCACAGTCTCGTATCATGTGGAAGAAAGTAATTATTAGCTTGCCAAGTTGGAAAATAATCAGCTTAAAGTGCATTTGTCCACAAACTGAATTGTTCCAGCAGCTATTACTACAGGCCTACAGTTGGGTTAAAATCTCTGACGCAAATAAGAGGGTTTGTTGTTCTTTTCTGGTAGATTTTCCAAGGCAACAACAACTACGGGGACGAGGTGAGGAATAACTTCATTCCACCAGTTGTGGCCCGGTTTGTGAGGATCAGTCCCATCTCATGGTACAAGAGAATTGCACTCAAGTTGGAGCTGCTTGGCTGCCAAGTTCTTTCAGGTAAATGAAGTGTTTATTGGCAGATCAGCAAAGTGAGCAGAACAACAAAGTCTGTATTGTGCAAAAGTCTTGAGCTGCCCCTCATTTCTTTATATTTTGCATCCAAGGAGTCAGACTGTAATTTTTTTAAGTGGTTTTGATCAACAGTTCTCCAGACTTTCTGTAGGTCTTTCAAAGTTTTGCTTGTAACTGATCATTTTCAGTTTGTTTGCCATTTAACACTGACCTAGGCAGGTTGTTACTAGCAGCCTGTCACAAAAACACATCATTTGCTTCCATTTCTTTAGTTGAATCTATAAAAAAATGAGAAGAAGAAGGCTGAGGTATGCCACATTACACAAGAACTGGACTGAAAATCAATGGCAGTGGGCCGTATGGAGTGATGAATCAAAATTTGAGATTTTTTTTTTTTTAATTCAAATTGTTTTCAGTGTGTACAGAGGAGGTCAGGAGAGAGACAAAACAGTGAGGGTCTACAGCCATCTGTAAAACATGGTGGAAGCTCAGTCATTGTTTGAGGCCGCATTTCAGTGAGTGGTGTTTGAGATCTTGTTAAAATTGTTGGAATTATGAACACAGAAAAGTACCATCAGATTTTGATCCACCACGCACTACCATCTAGAAACTGTCTGATTGGCAGTGGTTTCATTTTTCAGCATGACAATGATGCTAAACACACTGCCAATAGAAAAACACACATTGGAACACTATCAGTCATTGATTGGCCTCCCCAGAGCCCAAACCTCAGTATTATTGAAGCAGTGTGAGATCATGTTGACAGAGAACAGAACAAAAGGAAGAAACACCCAAAGAAGAGCTTTGAGTGTCCTTCAAGAAGCCTGGAGAACTATTCCTGAAGACTACTTAAAGAAATTAGAAGAAAGAGAATTCAGGCTGTGTTGAAGAATAAAGATCGTCATTACAAATATTGACTTTCAAGCTTGTTAGATTTGTACAAATTTTTTTTTGTTTGTTTGTTTTTTGCTTTGTCATTGTATGCAATGAATGTTTGCACAATTTAATAACTAGCTGCACCGATTTTCTCAGGGTTGTTCAAAACCTTTGCACAGTACTGTAATTTATTTATTTAATTATTTACTTATTTACAGACGGGCGAACAGAAATGAGGCCAAGGATGGTCTCTCCTCATCACACTCCAGCAGCTGCTGGTACAAAACACCCACCTCACCTTGGCCTAACAACACCTCCCCCGAACATCAGAAACACCACCATGCCTCCCCACACTGGTAAAGGTGCGCCCAAGTTTTAATTTTAAAAAATTAGCATTTTTTTTCTTTTTTAAATCGTGAACGGCGATTTATTTTTTTTTTTTTTTTTTTTCCTTTTGTCATTTAATACTTATTATTGATTTAATTCTTCTTTTAGATGTGGCTCTGGCAGCAGTGCTGGTTCCTGTGTTAGTCATGGTCCTGACTCTCATCCTGATTGTGGGTTGTGCTTGCCACTGGAAGAACAGGTATTTATCTTCTCATCCTTCAGTTTTTTTTAAAAATTTTATTTAAATCTTAGTTTTTATGTGTTCATCTGTGGCGGGCGGGTGGCATCCATTGAAGTGTCGCTCAATAACTCAAGAACCATTCAGCCTACACTTAGCTGATGACCCAAGCAAGGTTGGGATTGTGTATGGGGTCACTGGGGTCAAGGTCATATGTTAGTCTTTTTAAAGTTTTTTTTTTTTTTTTTTCATGTCCACTTCATATCTAAGAAATGATTTGAAGTATTTTGCATGATTATTTTCCATATCAAGACATTATGCAGAGATCAAATCCTGGAGGTCATGGTCACAAAATTAAATCGTTGTTTTCAGCGAACAGAGTTAATACAGTGCGTAATTTGCCTCGCTAAGTGGAGCCCTCGTTTTTTTACTTTACTCTTCTCTGTCAGGAAAAAGACCTCTGAAGGAACATATGATCTTCCTCACTGGGATAGCACAGGTACGTCATCGCCCCGGCAGCACAGCTCGGTTTGTCTGGATGTGTTTTGTGAATTTACTGCAGCAACTCTGTGCATTGGTTGTAGACTGGTGGAAAAGCATGAAGCAGCTGCTGCCCTCCAAGATGGTGGAGACTGAGGATTCAGTGCGATACAGCAGCAGTGAAGTCAGCCGTCTAACGGGAAGAGGTGTCGTACCTGGACTACATGCTGAACCTGCAGGTAAATGCCGTTTAATGCAGTAGCTCCTGAAGTAACCGGGTATTCTTACTGCAGGATATCTGGTTGATCTGATTGCATTTAAAGTTATACTTGATTGTGTTAAAGCTTGAGTTGTGCTTGAGCTTCAGGGCACGAACTGATAGCCAGATATTCTCCTTCAGGATTTTCTGGTAGAGAGCAGAATTCATAGTTTCATCAAGTCGTCCAGTTCCTGAAGCAACAAATCAGCCCCAGCCCATCACACCACCACCATGTTTGACTGTTGGTATGATGTTCTGTTTATGAAATGCTGTGCTAGTTTAAGGATGTAACGGGACTGAAATCTTCCAAAAAGTTCAGCTTTTGTTTCGTCAGGCCACAGAACATTTTCCCAAAAGTTTTGGGGATCATCAAGAAGTTCTTTGGCAAATGTGAGACGAGCTTTTGTGTTCTTTTTGGTCAATACTGGTTTTTGTCTTGGAACTTTGCATGGATGACATTTTTGCTCAGTCTCCTTATTACTGAATCATGAACTCTGATCTTAACTGAGGCAAGTGAGGCCTGCAGTTCTTTAGATGTTCTGAGTTTTTTGGGACGTCCCGGATGAGTTGTAGATGTGTTTTTGGAGTAATTTTGGTAGGCCAGCCACTCCTGGGAAGGTTCACCGCTGTTCCGAGTCTTCTTTTTTGGGGATAATGGCTCTCACTGTAGTTATCTGGAGTCCAAAAAATGGCTTTGTAACCCCTTCCAGACTGATAGATGTCAATGACTTTGTTTCTCAGCTTTTTTTAGATCGTGTCATGATGTGTTCCTTTTTGAGATCTTTTAGTCTGCTTCACTTTGTCCAACAGGTTCTATTTAAGTGATTTCTTGATTCAGCAGTTCTGGCAGTAATCAGGCCTAGGTGAGGGTAGTGAAATTGAACTCAGCTTTTCAAAAAATGTGGTTAATCACAGTTGATTCATGATTTAAGAAGGAGGGAGATGACTTTTTCACACAGGGCCAGGTAGGTTTGGATAGCCTTTTTCCCTTAATATATGAAATCCTCATTTAAAAAGAGACCTGTTGGTCTATAGAGCTCCACTGTCAGATTTTTACTTAGATTACTCAGATTTTACTATAGAAAGTACTTTTGCTTTAGGTCACCCATCATTGAGCTGATGCTTAGTTTTTTTTTGTTTTGTTTTGTTTTTCTAAATGTTGAAAATTTGAAAAAATAAAGTCAGAAATGGAAAATCTGTGGGGAACATTTTGTACACCTTTTCCTAATGAATGCTCAAACCAAGTTTCAGAAGAGTTGGCCAATAAAATAAGGAAAGGGTAGTGATTCAAGTTAAACATCAATGTTCAGTTTCCTTGAAAATTTCAATATAAAAAATAAAGAGAAAAAGAAATTCATCTGTAGTATTTTGTATAGATTTGCCCAATGACTACTTCAAATACATTTGAAAAGATTCGGCCACTAAATAAGGGAGAAGTTGAACATGAATACACTGTTTAACTTCGAAATCTCAAAAATTTGTAAAAAATTTAAAAAGGCATTTTGTGTTCTGGTATTCTGGAACATTTCATGTAAACATGTAAGTGTAGCAAATATGGAGAAAAAAAAAGAAATCAGGAAGGGTGCAAATCCTTTTTCTTAGCAGCGGATAAATACACATCTGTGTGTGTTGCAGTGTTTTTATTTTCAAACAAATCCAGAATGTACTCAGACTTCCACTTCCTGTCTGTAGCAGCTCCAAACATACTCATTCCTGCTCAAGTCATGGCTGTTTACTGTATACTGACTGCACACATCCAACATCTGAATGGGATTTGTGTGACAGCCTCTAAATAAATTACTCTTCTTAACATGTGGAGCTCAGTTAATCAGTTAATTGTTGCTTTTGTTCTTTCTGTGGAATATTTAACAAAAAAAAAAAATGTATTTAATATCACACTCTTTACACATCTGGCCTGCTCCCACTTTTCCCTCCAACAAATTGTGGGATGTATTACATTTCCAATTAGTTGTCCACTAATTGCAGGGTTAGTGGTTCAATCCCCCACACCCACATAAAAATGTAAGCTATAGCCTTTTGTGTCAAAGAGATTGGACTTCTGGAAAACTTGGAAACAATCTGAAGAGGTAACCTGATATCTTTAAGATGCCCATGGTTATTAACATTTTTTGTTTCGCTGTATGCTTCCCTTTCAGAATATGCCCAGCCACTGGTAAGCGGTGTAACAACATTAGGCCCACGGTCAACCTTTAAACCAGATGATGGACCCACCCCAAGATACTCTGATCCAGACCTGTACGATGCCCCCATCTCTCCAGACATATACCATGCCTATGCAGAGCCCCTGCCATCTTCAGGATCTGAATACGCTACACCCATTGTGGTTGACATGGGTTTGAACCAGCCCTCGACTTTATGTAATTTCGTGGGTCCTGGGCCCATGAATCCTGCACCACTGCATCCATGGACAGACAGTGGCCAGTCAGGGAGCACTGCATACGATAGACCCAAAAATTCCACTGGACATGCCACGCCCCCTGAGGATCTGACCTATCAGGTACCTCAGAAGCAGAGAAGCACTCAAAAGGCAACAGGACAAGGCTGAAGAGTTTGAATGCACATGGCCTTAATCTGCACCTCGCTACCAGCACGACCCAGAGGATAAAGACAGGGTTGCTGGAGGAGACGTGAACCTGTCAGCCCTTGAGTTTTGGGCTTGAGTCTTGAATGAACACTACCTTTGCTTTAGATTCATCCGGAGATGCCTGTGTTGCCTAATTGTTTCTGCATGGCCACAAACAGCTCGTGTAGAGTCCTATCACTGAAATCACAAAGATGAATGTGCTTGTGCCAGGCGTGAGTTGGAAATGGGTGAACGGAAAGAGGGGAGGATGAAAAGAAGAAAGCTGACTACTGTTTGATAAAGACTCTGTCCCTGTTCTGTGATTTTTATTTTTATTTTTTTAAAGGTCTTGCATCCTGTGAAACTGTGATTTCCATTCTGCCGTTGTCTGTTACACACTAAACTAGATTCAACTGAAAAGTACCCGACGATTCATCAAATCTGAGGGTTTTCATACTGAATTAACTGCATGTGGAGGAGTTCCTCCTTTGTAGAGAAACTCTTGCTTTCCATGGTACGTTGTCTTATTTTGTTTAAAAGCATGACTTGAAATTGTGTATAGTTCTAGTAATTCCATTACTGCAATTCTGTTCAAACTCAAATGATTTATTAATATTTATTTTTTATTTCACATCCTGCTGATAAGGAGAGACTCTTTAATAATCTAACATCCCGCCACTCGGTGACAGCAAATCAAAGAATTGGGAAGGTGCACCGTTGTGGGCGCCTCACTGACAATTAGCGGTTTTTGATCAATCCCGTTTAGAGATGGAAAAGAAACTGACTGGGAGAATCAATCGAGTGAGCTTCCAAAAATCCTTTGAAAATACTTTTTGTAGTATTGGAGACCAAACGTTGCCTTTTCTGATTCACAAGATCCGACTTTAACAATCGTGCCAACATCGCAAGTTTAACCAAATAAACGTTAGAGCAGTCTTAAGACTTTTTTTTTTTTTTCCAACATTGTTGAATGATGCAAAAACAAACCAAAAAAAAAAAAAAAGGTACAAGTAAAAAGCGGTAGATGAGTAAACATGTTACAGCTGTGATAACTTTATAGTTTGTGTGTTTAGATTGTGTTTGTGGATCATGGTGATTGTCTGGTGATGAAATGGGTGTTGTGACTTGTTCATTATTCGTTTATCTCTGTGCATCAATGTCTGTATGTGCGTAAAGCTGTCGTCATATTTCAGCCTTGTGGGTTTTTTGGACAATCTACAGCGTGGCTTGTGGTAGGGCGTCGTCTGTAGCACCGGTAGACCTGCATTCCTCTCCTTCACCTGTGGTACTGATCTGACTGGTGACAGAAAAGTAGGTGGAGGAGAAACACAGAACAAGCTGCTTAGTATCTTTTATAAGAACAGCAACCTCATCCAAAAGGTGTTGTTCTAACAGCTGTGCCACTGTCATGCTTTGATCATGCTCAGTAACCAGAGTTCTCCAGGTGCTCCCTGGTCACAGAAGGGTTGCGTTTATGTGGCTCTCACTGATTGTATATAGAAATAAAGAGTTTTTAAAAAGAAATTTTTGGAGTACTTGCATTTTTTTCAAAAATATTTGCTAAATATTTGTCTTTTTTTTTTTTTTTTTTAATAAAGGTGGCGCGGTGGTTAGCACTGCTGCCTCACAGTTAGAATAACAACAGAGGCCTGGGTTCGATTCCACCTTGGCCAAGGCCCCTCTCTCTGTGTGGAGTTTGCATGTTCTTTGTGTCTGCGTTGGTTTTCTCTGGGTACTCCGGATTCCTCCCACAGTCCAAAGACATGCACTTACTGGGGTTAGGTTAATTGGCCACTCTAAATTGCCCATAGGTGTGAATGTTTGTCTCTGTGTTAGCCCTGCGATAGGTTGGCGACCTGTACAGGGTGTACTCTGTGTCAGCTGGGACAGGCTCCAGCCCCCCCGCGACCCTGAACAGGATAAGCGGAAGTGAGTGGATGGATGGTCTGTTTTTACATGGGTGGTGGGTGTGGTACTGTGGTTGTCACCTCATGGCAAGAGTGGGTTTGAATCCAGCCTGGGGGCCTTTGTGGAGTTTGGATGCCCCCCCCCCCGGGGGTCTCTTTCTCCCATAGTCCGGACATGGTTAGGTTAATTGGTGATTCTAAAGTGAGTGTCGGTCTGCGTTAACCTTGTGACGGACTGGTGACCTGTCCAGAGCATACTCTGCCTCTTGCCCTATGACAGCTGGGACAGGCTCCACCCCTTGCATGACACTGAATTGGATAAACCGTGTGGGAGGGGCATGTGCTCCCTGGAGACAAAAAGTACCTTCTGTATGTTTTGCAGTTTTTGTCATAAACCAACTCTTGTTAACCTGCCTATGCTTATAGTCCTAAATAGTAACTTGGTGTATTAATAGACCAACACAGTGAACATGTTAATGTTAGTATTTAGCTAGGCTGTAGGTTCTTAGTATTGTTATGGAGCGATTTGAAGCATCTATAACAATGACACAGAAACAATACATAATGCAACAGCTTCACTGCAATCCTTTAATAAATTTTAAGAGGTGGCACTCTGAGTTTTTGTGTTCTAGGAAACACCAAGACATAAACTAAAATAAATGTTGGGTCTGTACCATTGTTAGTGTAATAATTTTAATAAATATATTTATAACATTTATTATATTTATACATAGCCCTGCAACAGACTGGTGATCTGTCCAGGGTGTACCTATGACAGCTTGGACAGACTCAGCCCCTCCACAACCCTGAATTGGGTATGTGAAAGAAAACGGATGGATGGCTATAGATAAATGAGTACATGAGAAAAAGTGGTCTTTATTATAAAAGTAAACTTCAGCAAGTAAAAATCAAGTAAACAAAGCTCAAAGATGAAAACACACCAGCTTTCACAGCAACATCACTATAAAACCTGTCACGCACGTGGATCTATTTTCCAGCTATTTTCCAGTTTTCATGCATGTGCTGCTGTAAAATTGCACACAATTAACATTCCATTTTAAACCATTTTCCTCATCCATCATTAACTCACATGAATGTTCTTGTCATTTAGGATTTGTTGTCCCTACAAAACAACTCCAAAGCAACCCAACAATTATAACTTAATCCGCTTGTTTTTTTCCCAGAATTCCTCTCCTCAGTTTCCCGGAGCACCTCTTTCCCTTCACTCCTTCATGTTCTTCCCACCTTTTCCAAACTTCCACCAGACCACCGTGAGGACGACAGCTATCAGAAGGATCAGGCTGCTGGTTACGAGGTAAGCGATAGGCAGGAAATGGTTCTGACCTCCAAACCAGGTCACCGTTGTCAGCACCACTTCCTTTCTGCCTCGGAAGTACTGCACAGGAAAGTCTGAACAAGCAGGAGGTCAAGGCCAAAAATATCTGATCAAAGAGAAGCTCGAAGGAAAACAGCCAGCCTGTAGTCTTAAAATAGCCCCTGTCCACATGTGTGTTAAAATCCTGAAAAACAGCAGAAAGGCCAAATGGATAGAAGGCAACGTGCATTAGGGACAGTTAAGACAACTGCAGTGAAAGGATACTGTAGGATATCCGGATGCTGTAATTCCCTGCTGGAAGCCCATTCATGAAGGGCTTGGTGATTCGGTGTAAGATTCCATAGAGCTTCTTGAAGTTGGGGAAAGCCGCCTCCCTCATCCATACAATCAGGTCGTCATTGACGAAACCGTTGTTCATTGGATCAGAGGGATCAAGCTCATACACGGGCTTCTGCCAGTACAGAGGTGGTGCCGTTCCTGTGGAGAAAGCATTTAAAACACGACGCATGGCCAGAAAACTTGTATCACAAATCAGATAAATGATTTCTGAAATACGGGGAAAAAAAGACGTTTGTTCTTTACCTTCAAAGGCTTGTTCTAGAGTCAGGTTGTCAGTCGGAGGGTTGCGAAACTTGATGTATTTGTCCGTGTACCACGAAAGGCCTTCTCGTAACAGAGGAGCCCAAACTATATCTCCACTGGACTGATGATACATCAGGGTGAAGGAGTCTGGGAGAACGCATAACAGTTAAGAGGGACAGGAAGGGAAAAGGAAGGATGTGGTAACTGACGGTGTATGTTTTGAATAGTGTTTACCATTGAAGATGCTGTTGGCCACAGCGCCACAAGGAGCAATGGGGTGTCCGCTGGGATCTTTCATAAATGGCTCGCAATATGTACTTGGGTTCTAGGAAAGATTTGACATTTAATCAAGTACTCAAGTAAAATGCAAGAAACTGTATTTTGTATTTACTTGGGTCATCTCTGTCGAATATTAAAATTTGTTTGATGATCTGAAACGTCCAAGTGTAACAAATATGCAAAAAAAACCCCCCAAAAACCAACAACTAGGAAATCAGGAAGGGGCAAATACTCTTTCACAGCACTGAGTGTCAGCATGTCTGCTGAAATGGTGAAGATACCTTTAACTTGTTCTTCCTGCCAACCATCTGTCCATCATCTCTGGAGTCCATGTACCTGCGAAGGTTCTGATGAAAGTTTCGGAGTCCATAGTAGAAAAAGACGTCTCCCTGACACACACACACACACACACACACACACACACACACACACACACACACACACACACACACACACACACACAAAGAGGATCCACATCAAAAACTGAGTATAGAACCACAAATCCTAAGCTGAATTTAAGCTTTAAGCTTCACAGCATGGACAACAAATGAAAGCAGTGACAGTGGGGCATGTTAGATACACTGTGAGAAAGTAATAATCTTTACATGAGACCCACTTCCAAGCTGTTTCAGAGCTTTGTGCCACACCATGTGCCACTGAGGTCTCCAGAGTAAGCTTCTAAGTGGCCCCTCAAGTCAGGATTATGTTGTCACATTGTGTTGAGAGGTTCTTACCTTAAATGCTTTTTCAATCCTGAACTTCACTGTGCAGGTGCAGGTCTGGGCTGCGTTGCTCACATTTTTACGCATTTCAAAACACTTACTGCAGGTCTCGGCCTCCGTGTAGTCCAGCTGAAAAGACAACAAAGAAGAGAGAGGAAAAGAGCAGATAATGAACTTGCTGTTGAACTTTTTCCAAACACAACCTTGGACCTTTCCTCACTTGTCACACCCTTTTTTTTTTTATTGCACACAAAGGCACTGAGGCCTTTCCTCTCTATCTGACACAAACACATTGTGCTTTTACACCAACAAACTCAAAGTGAGCATTTAGAAGCAAATGTGGTTTTCACTCACCTTCATTTCCTGTGTGCTCTGTACAGTAAGAAGCAGCCACACTCCCAACAGCAGACATATCAAAGCCATGAAGTAGAAGAAAGGCAGCACAGTATTAGCAGTTAGCATAGGAGACCAGGCAGGTAACCGCTGCTGTTTGAAAGCTGAGTTGTCTGGCCTCCGAGCCAAGGGCCCCGACTTGCCTTTTGCTTTCCCCATGAGAGGGAGCTTCGGCTGCAGTCACAAAAAAGAACTTGACTGACAGCTGGAGACTCAAAGTGTGTGTAAAGCAGCGCCGCTCTGACTTCCTGTTTTTTATTTCAGCGATATCTCCCTGCGCACACAGACACACAAAAATACACACACACACACACACACAACCACTCTGCTTACCAAGAGATTTTCCCAGCAGGCTTTGCTGGGTGGAGGCGACCGTTGTGGCCTGTTACTTATTAACTGCAATCCTCTACTTAACTACCTCTTTCTGTTAGCTCCATTTTATTACAAGATTGTGTGCTTCCTACCTACAACACACACACACACACACACACACACACACACACACGGTCGTACAGAACAGCATTTTATGTCTTCATTTGCTGTGGGAGCTATCGGGTTGGTTCTGGGCCCCTTCGTGTTGCTTTAAAATGCTTTATCTGTAGGATGCTGAGCGGGGCTCCCCGGTGGGCAAGTAAACTCATGACCTCACACTGTCAGTAGGAGGGACTTTCCAAATGTCCGAGTAAACAAAATAAAGGATGTGGCTTTAATTATGAGTCTGTTTATTCATTCATCACACTCCCCGACATTGTGTTGGTCACACAAGTGAACAAACAATACCGTACATTTCCCACAGGCTCTGGAAATATTAAAAGCACAGGGCAGGGTCAACACGAGGAAAGACAAAGACGAGACCCCACAGCTATAACTTCATCTCTTTAAACAACAAGCAGTCAATTAAAATAATCCAATTTTGACTTTGTCTTCTTTACAGCGAGCCAAGACGCCACTCTCCAACAGCTTCATAAGATCCTGTTTGATCTGAAAGAAAGAGGCAAATATGAAGTGAAATTAGAAAGGTAAGGGTGGGGGGGGCTAAAAGATCCTCTCAAAACATGTTTTGTGGCATGCAAAGTACTTAAATGTTATTTTTTATGCAAAAAGGTTAAATATTAACACCTAGCTCTTTCTCACTCAGAAGGAAACCTGACTACAAAGGTATACATAGTTTATCACATAAACATTAACATAAGATTGTTGGGGTCGTCCCTTTAATATTGTAGGGTCTTTATTCTACAATACAAAGTGCCTTGAGGAGACAGCTGCTGATTTGGTGCTGTATAAATGAAACTGAATTGAAATCTAATGTCTTATTCTTATAAGTCTTAGTTTTTATAACATTTGGGGGAAAAAGTTGGTGTTCGCATTGGAACACAGTCTGGATAAAACATCAAATGGCTCAAAACTGTATGTGAAAATGAGGTGAGGAGGCAGGAAAGAGGCAAACTCATTTGTGCAACTCTACGCCAACCAAGAGGAAAAGCATTTGTTGTAAAGTCCATGTTGTCATCAGGCATTAGCATACAGATACATATACACATCATACTGTTATATATAGTTATTTTCTATGTTGTTCTTTTTGTTTTTTTCACCCAAGGCAATTTTATGTTATGTAAACATGGCTGACAATTACTGACAATTACTCATACACATTTGCAGCCACTGTACGGCTGTATCTGCTGTGTCTGTGTCAGTCCGAGGAGCTGCATTAGTCTTACTTGGTGAATGCTGCACACTTACAGATTGCTGAGCTGGCTAATTTGGCAGATTATCAGGTTTCCTGCGTGATCAGGGTCCACGGCCATCGCTCTGAGAGCAGATGGTTTACAGTCTATCGGGAGAGCATCTAACATTTTCCCTCTTTAATGCTTCTTTCACTTTCTACTTGAGGGTGTTTAGGCTGCTTGTTGGAAAAAGTTGTTGGTTTTATTCATCACTTATAACCAGCAGCATCTTTGACTTCTTTTAGTTGACTAAATGTGTCAAATGCATCAGGTGAGAAGAGCAGAGAGCCATGGCTCTTCTGGAAGTTGTCCACAACACTTTTCTTACCCCTTTCTCCTCACACTGTGCCATTACTGCTTCATCTTTCATATATTCTGGACCATTACAGTTCTAGAGTGTCACTGCATCGTACAGACAAAATAATGGAGGGTCAAAATAGTAAACTTTTTTATTCCAATGAAAATATTGTTTTAGCAGGACAGGGAGTTTCTAGCATATTAAAACCCTCAAGTTTCTGTTTTAATGTCGATGATTATGGCTTACAGCTCATAAAAAAAATCAAATAAAATCAGGTATCTCAAATTATTGCAAGATTTAAAGTTTGAGTAATTTTTACTGTTCAAACAGCATAAATAGCATGAATCGCTCTTTCTAGGTTAGGACACGCAACCACAATCATGGGGAAGACGGGTGACTAGACAGTTCTCCAGATCGAAACAGCTGCTATCAAAGCAACCAACACCTCAGAGGAGCCACAAGCTGAACTGCCCTCATGCCACGCCGTACGGATGCAGCCATTCATGGTAAAGGAGCCTCAACCGAATATTGAGTGTATACGTGAGCGTCCTTTTCAGATTTCGGACATTTCTGTATTATACTTCATTTTTGATTCATCTCAGGAAATATTCTAATAATCTGAGAAACTGGATTTTCTGATTTTTATGAGCTATAAGCCATGATCATCATTAAAAAATAAGATTTCATTACAAGTGAAACATTGCATATTATATACAATATCTATATTATACCTTTTTGAATCAAATTATGACCCCTCCCCCCCTTTTTTTTGATGCACTGGTGTGTTTACAACCACCTGAGACAAAGAAAAGCAAATCTTAGTTTTCAAAACTTAAAAACAGGAGATCACTTGCAGAAAAAAAAAATCATTTCTTTGTTAACCCCTTAACTGGCAAGGGCCCGGTGACGGGCCGTTTGTAGTCTCTTTTATATGGCAGGCTAGACCCTCCCATTTTTATTGACACGTCATTCGGCCAATCATGTAACTGGCTGCACCAAATCACCTGACAAAGCTACGTGACGCCCTCTGAGTATTATTGGCTCTGGGAAACCCATTTCTTAACATTATTGGCCGAATGAGGTGTCAGTCAAAATGGGCGGGTCTAGCCTGCCATATAAATGCACTTCATTCGGCCCGCGGACCAGACGCAGCCGATTAATAGGCTATGAAGTGGGTTTTTCAGAGCCAATAATAACCAGAAGGCGTTATGTAGTTTTTGTCAGCTGTTTTTTTTGCTGCCAGTTAAGGGGTTAATTAACTAAAGGATTAAATACCCAATCTTAATCACAGCTTTAAGGTGAGTACAGAAAATTTGCATGTTAATTATTATAAACCAAAAAAAAAGAAAGCTCCTGGTCAAAGTGGACTAACAACAGCAAAAAAAAAAAAAAATAAACACTATCCCAATTATTTTTTCAGCCCAGCAGGGGGCAGTAGCTCACCTCAGGGAATGTCCACCATCCTTCTGAGCTTCTGGTCCCTCCAGTTCCAGTCCAGAACCAGGTACCTCAATGCCTGCAAGCTCAAACCCTCTAGGGAACAAAATCAGAGTGAGAAGACTTCAAAAAAAAAGCTTTGAAGTTAAACGGAGGCCTATCTTTCCACACTCACACCTCTATCAATGAGAGCACTGATCCTCCCTGGTGTCCCCACTCCTATGTGGGTGATGCCTTTCTGCAGCAGCTTCACCTGCTCTTCTATCTATGCAAAGAAAAGACAGACAATCATTCTGCAAAACTCATCACATCTCACAATCTGCACACATCATCTGTCATCGACTGTCATCTCTACTACCTTGATGTGTTTTGCAAAAAGCTTCACTGCTTTGGCTTCACCCTTGAAACTAGTCAGCTGCCTGGGAATGACACAAACAAAAATTTAATTAAAAGTGGTAAACGGAGAAACTCGACAAACATCAGCGGCCTGTCACTCACTTGATGAGCTCGATGGTTCGGAGAGCAGAGCTACAGACGATGAGCAGAACCGCAGAACTTTTTTCTGTGTGCTGCTTTTGAATCTTTGCCCACTTGGGAGCAACTGAGAGAGGAAAAATAAAGAAATTAAAGTGATATGTGTGCTTTTATAAGTGGAATCTAATGGAAGAGTTGGTCAAAGTTTAGAACGGCACTCACTCTGTTTCAGATAGGAGGCGAGAGTGTGTGTCAAGTCATTACTAGACAGGAAAAAGGAGTCTGGAGGATGAGCGAGGACACACGGTGATCTTGGTGAGTCAACAGATCAGCAGATATTGACTGAATGTGCAAGCTTAGGGTGATTTGGCTCGACTCACCCTGCACTCTGAGCTCCTCCTGCTCGATCACAGACCGTTTGTCTTTAAAGTACTGCGTAGCCAGATCCTGCAGGTCAGCTGGACACCCTGGTTTTGGCTCAGAAGTAGTCAAGACATCTGTAATTGTTTTCTTTTTCTACAAAAATACACACATTCAGGTAAGAACCACAGAAGAAGCCAACTGAGCCACATTTTAGCCAGTACACGCTGTTGTTGTGATATTTGCCCCACCCACCTTTCTCCTTTTTTTGGGTTTCGCAGACTGTTCATTCTCAGTCTCCTTCCTTGGAGGAAGTGTCTCCTCTTTCTGTGAAAACAGTACATGCAGAACACACGATTCAGACAGTTAGGTTAATGAACATTTTAAATTCTGAACACAAATTATATTAAAACTGAATAATCCTCAGAGCATATTTTCTAATGAAGTTTAAATCTGTTAAATTATATTATATTATACTGCATTAAAAGTGCCTCAACATGCTCTGATAAAGTCAAAAGATTTCCAATAAGCATTCAAGTCATTAATTTCTATTTCAACCATCAGTTAATATGATTGGTTTTTTTTTAATTGTTCATCTGGTTTGCTGACTGTCCCAAAGAATGAAGGCGTATCTCTCAACATGTGGACATTTATCTTTAAAGTATTCTATTTAATTATGATATAAAATGAAAAACCACCTCACAATTGTTGAGACTTCAACCAGACATTTCCTTCTTTGTAATGTCTTAAAAAATAAATCAGCTGTTAACACTGTTTGCTGCTACCAATTACTGGTACCTGAGAACTGGTTGATTTTACTGTGACACAGAGAGGCACACTCATTTGCCCCATTAATAGGATACATTTTCTTACACACTTTATCCTGTAAAAACATCTAACAGGCAGTCTTTATAGAGAAAGACATAACAACCTGCTCATTATTTTCTTCTTCTTGGCTTTAACAGGTTTCTCTGTTACCCTCTTTCTCTTCTCTGGCTTTGTCTTTGTTTTTTCTGCTGGAATTTTCTCATTTTCCGTCTCCTCCTCCACCTCAGATGCGTCTGTGAAACAAAAGGGAGAATTTCCTCATTAAACTGGTGAAAGAGCAAATGCGTCCACAACTCAAACTGTATTTAGGTGAGGGACAGAAGAAACAGTGTCAGCAGGGCATATTGAGCAAATTCAATGCACAGAATTTCCTGTTGCTCTTTACAAATCTTGGGTTATGGGGTAAAATGCAACTTTGAGCACTACAAATGGAAGAAAAAATTGTTATGAAGAGGCAATGCCATGCTTGTTTAGTTTGATCCCCGGGCCAATGATATGCACACTGTGCTGAAATCTTTGGGTTATTCATCAGGTATGGGTGTGAGTGCAGGTTTTAGTCAGAACTACAAAACTAAATGCTACCTGAGGAAATAACAATGCGGCACATCTCAAACAACACATCTGGTTATATTTAGCCTCCCCGTTGCTACCACTTCTCGGTGCATTCCTCACATCTCACGCTACGAGGTCACACTTGGATCCTTTGGCATTTCTGGTTTCTTGGTGAAAAAGCTTCTATGAAACTTGAAAAACCCTCTACAGCGCAGTGTTTCTCTTGGGCAACAGAAAGTTTGCTTTCTTTTTTAAAGCCGCATGCCCAGTACATGTGAACTTAAAGGATGCCAACAAATAAATATCAAATTTCAGTCCAATAAGATGTGGGAGTCACTATCAAGCATGATTTGAAGAACCGCATGGTGTGAGAAGAACGGAAGAATATTCGGCCCAGTAATCATATATAAAATAACAAACTGTAAACAAAAAAATGCATATGATGCTGCAAAGAGGGCTTTGTCAGTTTTTATGAAGTTTTTTTATTTTTTTTATTTTGCATGTTCAGAAATTCAGTTTCCTTTGTTGCCTCAGCGCAATGTTGTGCGATATTGGGGGACTCTTGAGGGGAACTTACAGGGTTAGGGTACAAGTAAAAGGGTAAGAGTATGAGGACAAGAGGAAGAAGCAGGGACCCACGGCTCCCATTTCAAAGATGCAGGGTTCCTGGGTGCACCGGTAGTGATGTTTATAAAGTGTAACGTGCACCTCTGCTTGTGTGAAGTTTCACACAGAGTGGCAGTAATGTCTCAACATGAAAATCAATATGACGTGACACTGATCAATGCAGCCCTAAGGCTATATTAAGTCATGTATGTCAATATGTTTCAGGTGTTTTTCAGTTCTTTGTTTCATAATTGGTTGACATTTTGGGATGATTAGTTTTTATTGCTCTCCAATATTTGTCTTACAAGCTATGAATTAATAACTTTCTCTGCTGTCGCGTATTTTGGTGCACAACGTTGCCCCTGGGCAGTAAAAAAATATCTTGAACTGGGGGTGTCTGAAGTATTAAAAAAAAAAGAAAAAAAAAGAAGTTGTTTGGCAAAAAAAAAAAGGTCCACAGTGAGTCAGTAAATGATGCTGAATAATGTGAGTGAAGCTGGCATTAAATGAGTGAGTTTTACTGCAGTGTCCTGAGATGTGTTGTTTTATAACACTGGTGCACATTTTCCTGTGGAGCTTTAATACCAAAGACTTTAAGGAGGAAAAAAAAAACGTCTAGGTAAAACCAACAGGAAAGAAAGCTTTAACACGGCCATGTTTCATTACTGAAAACTTCACATTGCTGGGACTATGTGGGTGGCAAGTTCAAGCACATTCTCCCTTTTTTGCCAAATCCCAATCATTACCATGAAAACTGCTTGTATCATTAACCATTAACATAAAAACGAGAGCTTTGATCTCAGTGTAAGCTGAACTTAAAGCATTTTTTTTAAATTATTTTAAACAGTTTCTGGAACTATGGTCAGCATTTTCCAGCACTACTAATTCTATGTACTTGCATCATGCTACTTTCCTGAAGAGTAGTTCAAAGTTAGTGATATAGCCGGATTCAAAGTGCCTTCACATGTACAAAGGATTCAAAGGAAATAATGAAACATGTAGTCCAATGCACATTTTTTTTTAACTTGATTTATACAATTACCTTGCTGTTTATTGTTCCTTCTCTTCACTGCTGCTGCAAGGATTTTTATAATGACGCATTTATAGAAAACACAATGTTACAGATTTTTAAGCATTACAACTTTTACCAATTCTATTGCTCTTTGAAGCTGACATGAAAGAAGGGGCGTGTGGATATGCTCATATAATATGGCTGAGGCACTTGAGCATGTCTCTGATCTGCCACAGTGGGTTTCCCCTCCAGGCCATGAGAACTGACAAAAGGCACACCACACATGAACATTTGACAAAATTTTCCGCCTTGTTCTCTGATTTCCCATTTCACAATCAATTTTGCAGTGGTTACTATTAACTCCTTCCTCACTAAGGTGTTTTTTTTTTAAATAACTAAATCATAGTCAAGAACCATTTAAAAGGAAACTCTATACAGTATCATTGATCCACCTCGCTCTCCCTTTCCCTCTTAAGGGCCTGTCTCATTCATTCAATAACCACACCCGCTTACATGTCAGCCCTCACAAGGCCTTCATTCATCCTTGTTTGTTACATTCATCAGCCCAGCAATGCACTCCTTCTTCTGAAAGACCACTCCTACTATTAATGGTCCAAGCCAATCATTCCCCATTCCCAGTCTCCTTGGCTCTCATCCTGTTCTCACACTCACTCTGGACAGTTGTAAGGACAATGCTGGAGATCAGACGCAAGGATGAGGGGAAAGGCAATTAAAGGCAAGGTAATTACTGAGGCAAGGAAGCCTTCATGCCAAGACGCTGGACATAAATGGACTATAATTACAGCAAATCCAGGGAAAGCCGTACCTTCCCTCCAGCAGGTAAGTGTTTTGTTCCCCGTTGATACAGCTAACAGCAATCTGGCACTGGTTTAGTTGTGCTTACTAAGGAATAAAAGGGGCTTTAGACTTGCATGGTACTCATTTTTTGTCAATTAGATCATTAATTATAAGTACAATTTGGATGTTGATTTTTCACAGATTTTACAGTGGATGCCATTCCTGACGCAACTATCTTATCTAGGGTTAGGAGCAGCTCTAGGAGTAAACATGCTTGTGACCCCGAGGCTAGATTTCCATCTCCTCCTAGTCTTGAGGCAGGGGTCTTTCGTGTCTAGGGCAAATGTATTAACCACCACACTACTAAGCCCTACTACAGAGGGCAGCTTAACTGAGCTACACACCCACAAACTACACCATTAAAACCATCTGCCTAATATTATGTAGGTCCTCCTTGTGTAACCAAAATAGCCCTGACCCAACGAGGCAAGGATCCCATAAGACCTCTGTCAATGTCCACTCATATCAGGTGCCAAGACTTCAATAGCAGGTCCTTGTAACTAGCGAGAGGGAGCCTCGAGGTGGCATGATTGAACAGGGATCTGGAGGATGTGGAGTCTGAGCCAACCTCTTGAACCCTTTGTTATGTCACCGCAAAGATATATACTGTCACTATGAAGACTAGTACATGTTCTGCAAGGTTTAGGTGGGTGGTGTATGTCAAAGTAACATCAAAATGAATTCCTGAACCCAAGGTCTCCAGCAAAACATCGCCTGGAGCATTGCACTGCCTCCCTCCTATAGCTCAGTTCTGACACTTGCATGCCCACTGCAAGCAACTGAGATGGATGGTGGCAGCCAGCAAGGGCACTCTGAGCACTCTGTGGATAAAAACTATGCTGCTCTTTATGTTCTGGTGACCTTATATCAGACAGCCTCTTCCTACACATACCTTGAAACCTTGAGCCTCTGTGACTGTGTCACAGAGGCAGTCATCCTTTCTTGGACCAATTTTAGTAGGTACAAACCAGTGCTTGGGGGGATGCTCTGACCATGCCTTCAATCACAGCGTGTCACTTGTTAAAGTGACTCGGATAATTCTGCTTGCTGATGTTTTTCCTGCTTCCAACACATCGATTTCAAGAACTGATCTTTCACATGCTGCCCAAAGTATTCCACCCTTTACGGGTGCTACTGTAACAAGATAATCAACCTTACAAAACTTGTCAGTCAAGCATTTTAATGTGGCTGATAGGTGTCATCAACAATGCAACTTTGTTCAGCTTGTCCAACATAAATGAGCAAAGTTCTAACATGTTGATTTAAAAAAAATAAATAAAAACAGCAACCTTTGGTATTCATAAAAAATGATTTGTGTTTATCCATCTTTACATTTTTGTTTCACTAGGATTGGGTCAGTTTAGCATTCTATATTTCAGTTCATTTCTTATGAAAGGCAAGACAACTAAAACAATGACATGTTGAGATTGTTAAGATTGAAAATACCCTAACATAAATTGAATTCATAGATGGTTTCCAAATGAAATGTAATCTAAATAAATTAATTTGAAGGTCTCGTGAATTTTTAAACTGAGAAAGTGCAAGAAAAGATCCAGACAGGAATTTATACCTCAAGAATGTAAACAGAGTGAATGAAGGGAGGCTGTGAGCCTACTTCAATCTGCACCAGATAAACAGAAAATAGAATTATTGCTGAATACAAAACTTCATAGAAAAATAAAAATAAACTCATTGTCTGAATGAGGTCATTATCTTGAGCGTCCCCCAACTCTCAATGCCCTTCTTGCACAGTCACTCCATATGGTGGAGTGGGAGGAGAAAATATGTATGGTTTCAGACAAACAGGTTACAGTTTAGATAACCAGAGATCTGTGAGCGCTAATGGAGGAATTGCATATGAGGAAATGGGGCTGCCTGGTAATCCTTAGTGCCCAATCAACATGGATGACTGGTTTTAAAGGGTGGTCCACATGCGCTGGCTGGATGTAAAGAGGATCAATTGACTGGCTCCAAGAAATAGTTGATCGTTTCAGTTCCAGACAAACGGCACCCAGAATTACCATTTAAGGCTAACGTGCTCACTTGAGTAAAGCACTGTGCCAACAAAACTGCATAAAACTGTGCTGGCCATGAACCAGAAATGCTCCGTGAGAAATGCTCATTTTTTTTTATTAGAGTGAATAAAGACAGAACTTGGATTAGGATGAGGGAATCAGACAAGTATTTACAATTTTCACCATCCTGCAAACCCGCTATTTCCATTACACAGTAGAACATCCATCCCCCACCACCAAAGATACTGAGTGGCATTTCTTGTAATGTTTCATGTTTCTAAAAAAACAATATGACACTATCCTGAAATCAATTCAGCAATGTTTAAGTAATCAATAACTCATTTCAAGGTGCTTGTCGGTATGGAGTTGTGTGGTTGAGTGGGCGCAGCAGTTATGGTTTTGAAGGCCAACGCTTCCTCTGCAAAGCCGCAATTTAAGTATATGTTACTGTTAAATCAATGGGGACTTTAGGCAGCAGGCTAAAAATGAAGTGGACCGATCAAAGACAGCCAATACAGAACACCAGTCCCTCATTACAAATTCAGCTGGCCTCCAACACTTTGCTGTTCAGCCTGTTCAATCAATGCATGATCCCAACATTTGCACATTTAGTTACTTGCTGCCTTTTTGGTTATTGTGCAAGTAGATGGATGCCTGGCTGGGTGGAAGAACTAACTATCACATATGTACATATGTCTTGGAAGGGTTTGTTAGTACATTTAACCTTTTGTCAGTGGCAGGAATTAAATATCACCAGCAGGAGGCGCAATAGATGCACAGTGAGGTTGACAAAGATGAATTCTCTGGAGATTTTTACAACCTTTTGGATCTACAAAGCAAGCTATGCTCCACAACTACATGCACACAAACGCTCTCCTATTAGCTCATGAAATCTGGATCGGTAAAAGAAAGAACAGCTACACACACACACACACACAGACACACACACACAATCAATCTGGTATTTATTGCCTTCAGAAAGAACAGATGTACACCAGCATTCAAGGCAGCTCTACTTGACCTTTCCTTAAAACCAGGCTTGATCTTAAGAGAACGCAGTCACCAGTATGTCGGATATGTGTGTGCAGGCATGATCACTGCCATGTCTTATCTGACTCTCTTCTCAGTTAGAAACAAAGCAAATGTCTAACTCATCGAAGAGTCTTTAATCTGACCTCTACTGCCTACTGTCCTAGAAGAGTGGTCAGTCATGAAAAATGTTTGCCTCATCTCAGTGAGGCTTCATTTTCAGTGCTGACAATTGACTGATTGATCTGTGTACTTTGATGCTCAAAGTTATACTGAAAGACCAACATGCACGTGTTTGAGTTAAGCTGGCTGGCAGAGAATGATTGCAGCTCCAGAGGACATTGCTAATCAGAGATAGAAGACTATGTAAATAAGGTAAAGCTTTAAGCTTTCATAAGAACCAAATGAGGAAACCTCTTTGAACCAGGACTATGTATTGCAACCTATGTAATGCTGGTACTGTATATAGTTAAAACTGATTTAGTCAAAATGTGTTTTGATAAATGGTACTGCTCCAATATATTTGAACATTCAAAGCCTGACACTGTTTCATATTCAGCTCCTGTCTGTGCACACATAAAATCTGAATTTAGGCAATGAAGCTGAAGCAGGATTTGTGAGGTCATTACCATTTTGGAAGAAGTCTTGTCTAGTCCAACAGGCAAGTTGCATAAGTGTATTTTATAAATACTACATTGCAGAAATATTGAGAATAGACATGCAGTGAAATAAGTTTGAAATGATCCGATATTTCCATTTTGATTAGCGCCCGGCCGATGTAAGACTGATACCGATATTTTGATTTAAAAAAACCCATGGTCGGGGCGCCTGGGTGGCTTAGTGGTGAAGCCGGCGACCACAACACACGCCGCGTTGCGTTGCGGGCGGCGCGGGTTCGCGCCCTGGCCCGTCGCCAAATTGCCCTCGTGTCTTCCCCCGTATCTTTCCCCATTTCCTGTCACTCTCCACTGTAGACAAAAGCCGCTGTGGCCAAAAATGCAAAAAAAAAAAAATCCCATGGTCAATATTTTTTCTTTCAAGACAAAAACATAGATTTCTCTAACACTTTGTATGTGCAGTTATTTGAGTCCTTACTAAATAATAAAAAGGTTAAAGTTCAAGAACAATCGTGGTTTATTGTGACAAGAAGCTGTGGATTACGTGTTCACGCTCTGACTCAGATCAGCTGGTTGCTACATTAGTGACATTCCAAAAATGTGTGTTGCCAACAGGGAAGTTGCCCTCCAGTGAAAACTATGCAACATCACCACTTATAACATGATTGAAGCTGTTTCTCCCACCTCATTACCTTCTTGATTTTCATTTATTGGCTGTTATAATACCAATATATTGGCGAGATATTGGTTGGCTCTAATATTCATTTTAAGAATTTCAACTAGATAATGAAATTTTTAAGGAGGAAATATATCAGACATTATTATTCAAGGTAGCCTATTTTTTTTACCACTAAGCAGACCTAGACAAGGTCTTATTTTAAATCTACACTCCCATTAACATTACTGCAGCTTTTGCTTTTTTGACCTACTTTCTTTTGCTTCTAGATATCCCAGTGGCAGATATCATATGGGTAATATTTGTTCATTCTATATTAATCACCAATAAAATACTGATTCATATGAATCAAGATCTAGAATGAAAGTAGGGGGGCCCCCGTATGAGGTAAAAGTGCCCTCTGTCCTCAAGGAACCAGTGCACACAAAACAGCAATAACGATTACTTTCACAGCCATTATTCAGTGAACGATCCACACCACAAAGTCTCACTGTGCAAAAACTGACTAAGAGGGTGTAGCTTACGTCACAACAAACAATGTACACTGTATTTTTGGAATCACTGGCCACAAAATGGCTGTTTTTTGCTCTCCACAATATGGTTAACTTTTGTTTTATAGACTTTTTACTGCTATGTAGGAAGACCACCCACACGAATTTAAACCATTAAAAATGAAGACCCCCCCCCCCCCCCCCCCCCCCCCCCCCCCCCCCCCCCCCCCCCCCCCCCCCCCCCCCCCCCCCCCCCCCCCCCCCCCCCCCCCCCCCCCCCCCCCCCCCCCCCCCCCCCCCCCCCCCCCCCCCCCCCCCCCCCCCCCCCCCCCCCCCCCCCCCCCCCCCCCCCCCCCCCCCCCCCCCCCCCCCCCCCCCCCCCCCCCCCCCCCCCCCCCCCCCCCCCCCCCCCCCCCCCCCCCCCCCCCCCCCCCCCCCCCCCCCCCCCCCCCAAAAAAAAAAAACAAAAAAAACAAAAAAACAAAAGAAAACAAAAACAAAACAATGCTTTGGAATAAAGACTAAAACTGTTAACATTATTTAGGATAGTAAGTCTAAATTCTGAACACTGCACAGTACTGCATTACCTCATGCCTAGAAGTGTTTACTTCAGTCCCTTTTGTTTTAGTTGACTAGCATCACAATAATTAAACTAATTATCTAAATAAGATTCAGATAGGTACATGCCAAATGCCATACAAAATGTAAACAAAAATAAAGAACTATGATTAAGCTTTGCTGCAAGAATTCGTAAGTCCAACAGCATTTCAAATTAACGGTAATTCAAATCAGTCACTTTAAACAAAACAGAGGCATTTAATGCTCTTTATGCTTAACAGTGTTTGAAGCACTTAGCATGTGCAGCCTAACCACATTCATAATCATAAAGCACAACAGTGGCATTACTTGTGACAAAATAGATTTATAGAACTCTTCAACATCCCCCCGTCTGTATAGCTGGATTGCAAACTGTATAATTTCTCAGTTGTACCACTCTTGAAGTACTGTGCTCCAGCCAAAACACACATCAACCATACCGAATATGAATTATAGAGTGCTGTGCCAGCTTGACCCTGAAAACTGAAGGCCAAAAAGGACTCCAGTGCTCATACTGATCTAGCCTCTCATGACAGGTGGATATAAAATGGATGTGAGCAGCCTGGTGAGAGTGAGCAGCTGAAGCAAGGGTGTCAAAATTAAATTACCCAGGGGCCATGGACCAGGTTGTATTGCAAAAAAAAAAAAAAAAAAACCCAAAAAAACCAAACAAACAAACCCAAAAACCAAAACACTGTAGTCGTGTAGATTTACATTATAAAAAGAGATGTCTGTTAAACAACTGACTACATGTTGGTGCTCAATAGGAATGTGCAAGGTAAAATGGGTAATTTTTAACTGTGACCACCAAACCAACTTACACGTTGTCTAGTGATTTAGGTTATATTTAAGGGTAAAAATGATCAGCGAGAGAGTTAGAATCAACAAAATGCCTATTTTCTATTGCGGTGCTCAGTGTCTGTCTGGGTAACCAACACTACTGCCAGTAAAAATGGACCAATGATGAATCTTAAAACTGGAGCCAATCCCAGCGTCATCGCAGGTGGGGTACACCATGGACAGGTCACCAGTCCATCGCATGCCCAACACACACACACACACATACTCACACACACATTCACACCTACAGGGCAATTTAGAGTGACCGATGAACCCAATATGCAATATCTTGGACTGTGGGAGGAAAACGGAAGTACCTGGAAGAAACCCCACAAGCACAGGGTGTGAACATGCAAACTCCACACAGAACGACCTGGACCGGGAATCAAAACCGGATCGTTTTGCTGTGAGGCGACAGTGCTAATAACTACACCTCTGTGCCGCCAAGGGATATTACTAATTGTTGTTCAGAGATGATTAAACAGGTTAGTAGCGAGCTATCTTTAACGGCAACTGCTTTCTTACAAAGTCTGCAACTGCCATCTTTGAGCATGTCAGTCTTTCAAATTCAAACCACTTCATGCGCGTGAAGATGATCCTCGCCTAGGAATTTAATCTAAGGCGGGTAGATTGCGAGGCTGGCAAGGTCTGAATTTTTTCTCCTGTCGCAGTGTGTTTACTCATTTCCAGCTTTTGGTGTGTTGTTTAGGCAAGCTATGCTGCACACAGTATGGGCACTCTTGACGCGCACGCGCAGCAGCCTGTACTAAAGCACGAAGTAGTGAACGCGTGGAGTCGAGGGGTTTTGATGTTTTTTTTCCCCAGTCAGTAGCTTACTTTATAACGTCAGCTCACGCATCATTAACATGGCGATTAAGATATTATCGTAGATGATATATATCGCACACCCCTAATGTCGGCCCACCCTTTGCAGCTACAACAGCTTCAACTCCTCTGTGAAGGCTTTCCACAAGGTTTAGGAGTGTTTATGGGAATTTTGACCATTCTTCCAGAAGGCCACATGAAGATGGAGGTATGTAGTGATAGACTTTGCAGAAAGTTGCCGACCTCTGTATACTATGGCTCCTCAGCATCCGCTGACCCCACTCTGTGATTTTACATGACCTACCACTTTGTGGCTGAGTTGCTGTTGTTCCCAATTGCTTCCACTTTGTTATAATACCACTAACAGCTGACTGTGGGAATATTTAGTAGTGAGGACATTTCATGACTGGACTTGTTGCACAGGTGGCATCCTATCACATTACCATGCTGGAATTCACTGAGCACCTGAGAGTGACCCATTCTTCGTTTGTAGAAGCAGTCTGCATGCCTAGGTGCTTGGTTTTATACACCTGTATCTGTGGCAGTGAATTCAGGAACACCTGAAGTCAATGACTTGGATGGGTGAGTGAACACTTTGGCAATATGTGTATCTGACATAGGAAATACAGAGATGAGGACAGGTGAATGATGCAAAGACTGATGACAGTGATTAAACCAGCATAAGAGGAGGGTGGGGTTTTGATTCTTGTGCCCTGCAGTTGTACTCTTCAACACATATCTATCCGCCAAGTAAATATGTCGCATGGCTGCTGAGATACTGAAAGCGTGACGAACAGACAGGACAGATGTGTCTCCCTGCCTCTCGGCAGGCAACGCAACTAAACTGAGTGTCTGTAATAAAGTTAAAGAAGTCCACTCAGAGCCTTATTAAAAGTGGCATATATGTGACAAACCTCACCCGTAAGGCATTTTAACTTATGAATGGAACATGCTTTCACTCATTTTCCTTCTCGCCTCGGCAAGGTAACAGTCCAAGGCTGCAGTGCATGTGTAAAAAGAACTCTAGTTTGGAGGCCAATTACACAGCTGGTTGGATAATACCAAGGAACAGGTGTACATTCATTGTTTTTGGACCATGGACAACTTTTCTGCAAAGATACTGCCTGTAGCAGGATGTGTGACCAGTTTTGGTTAGGACAAGGTGTCGTGAATAAGATTAATTTTAGGAAATGGTAATGGTTTATTCTGAGTGCAGGCAGCGGCCTCTTGGGTACAAAGTAGCGGGCAGGAGGGATGCAGGCATGTTGCCCCTGGTGGTGTTCAGATAAACAAACAGGCAACAGCCACACTGTGAGAGTGCCAAGTCGCCTGCAGCGGATGTCCTCAACAGGCAGCCCTGGCAACCATTATTAAGGCTGACTTTGGCTCTGAGCCACACTGAAGTACTGAGGTATTTTCACATGCCTGCATTGTGTGAGAGTGTGCTTCGACATCAGCAAGCATGTGCTTGTCTAGACACTGTGTGGGCACTAAAGACAGCACAGCATGGTTCACGTTGTGTGTGTGTGTGTGTGTGTGGGTGTCACGTGTGAGTGAGTGAGGTGAGTGAGAGCGTGAGAGCCAGAGAGAGCAAGTGAGGTGTTTGGCCCATCACTATATTAATCAATTGAGTGCCAAGGGCAAGGAAAAGCAGCAGCACTGTGTCATGGACTCGACTTGCAACATATAAAAGCACCGTCGGACGGGAAGACAAAAGGAACCAGAAATATGTTAACGCTTATATCCAAGGAACACAGACCCAGGCCACCATAGAAATATGAGCCCCACATCAGATCTATTGCATGTCTTTATCTGAACCTATTCAAGATGAGGTCCTAAAATTGTACCCTTTCGTGCACAAACTCAATTACTTCCATCCTTCAAATCTGGACCTTGGGACAAATGATATCAGATTATACTGGGATATGGTAAACTTTGCAGTCTTGTATACTGCGGAATTCAGTTTTCCCGATGTCTTCTAAATCCCAACAGTTTATTGTCCTTTTCTGTAGCAAAATGTCAAGGGAAGTACAAAAAATGCATCGACAGTCAGACAGCTTCATCCGTCTTCCTAATTGATACAGAGAAGGCATCAAGTGGAAGGGAGGTGAGTCCTGAGAACGTCACTCACGCTCTTTCCTGCCAAGGGCAAGAGAAAAAATCTTCATGTGGACACGTCTTTTAAATGAGCCAGCACTCTCACAGTGATTTAGCAAACTGAAGGATGTTATTGGCTACAGTCTGAACTAGTTAAAGGCTTGTTTTTTTTCTGCCTTGGTTTGTTTCTTCTGCACCAATGTGTCTCTTATGTACCAGTGCTCACTTGTTTAGATAGCCTCAAAGTGCTCTCAGGCTTGATGAAAACAAGCCGTCGTGCATGTGTTAAGAGAAAGAGCTAGTAGACAAAAAATAAAGTCTGACTGCTTTTTTGGGTCAATAACAGATTTATAACGACTGCACCAATGAAAGGCTCTGCGAAGGTCTTACTGTTTTCAACACACATAATGAAAAAACAAAAAACCTGTGGGCACTTCTAAAAATTTTAAATACTTTTTCTCAAAATACAAAAGTCCTCAGTTACTTAAAAAAAAAAAAAAAAAGACCAAGTACTGTAGAATAAGAGCTGCTCCTGGCCACAGTGAGCTGCTTGGGCCTCGAAAAGTAGAGCTGAAGAGTAGAGAGATGACATCATCTTCACTAACTATGAACCTGATTGCTTTCTGTGTCTGGGTGAGAACACAGAGAAATTTGGCCAGCAAACTTATGTTTAAACTATG
Organism: Archocentrus centrarchus; assembly: GCF_007364275.1. NCBI lineage: Eukaryota > Metazoa > Chordata > Actinopteri > Cichliformes > Cichlidae > Archocentrus > Archocentrus centrarchus. Next base: position 24,005,584 of record NC_044366.1, on the reverse strand, counting down.
TGTTGTGCTTTTATAAACACCACACGTATCTAGATATATGGTTTGGTAATCATGTCCTACTTTATGGAAATATTAGTCCATTTTCATCAGCCACACTAACAGTGATGCTGTAAATGTGCTAAGAGTCAGGACTATGAGATGACATAAGCCTCACATAAAAGTGATGCCAGGCGCAGGCCTATCTATTTCAGTAACCATAACTGTTATGACAAGAGGCCCTTGACTTAGGACTAGCTCATCAAAGCTTATATAATCTGCAACACTTACAAAAGCCACACAATAACCACTTGTACTGTAAAGACACAATTCATGACCTTGTTTAACCTCTTTAATGCAAAGCACGCATTTTTTTGTTGTCACCAATGTTCAGCTGCCATCTCCAATCATTTGTTATTTTTTTTTAGCTTCTCCAATTCCACAATAGAATATAAAAGCAGCAAAGCAACAAAATTCCTTCCCATAATCAAGCTTATATAAAGAAATTGCTCACAGGTTGTCTTTTACCCTACTCAGGCTCTGATAATCATAATTGAAAAGCACAATATGCAAGGCAAGCGAGAGAGGTGGGAGGGCAGACACACAAGAGAAGGCCTGTCCTGTGATGACATGCTCTTTCTGCTCAGTATTCTGGAGGGGGAACTACAGGTAAGATGATTTGCTTCCTATTGCATATTCACTTATTTTGTAGTTGAATTTCGCTCCTGTGAAACATAAAAGTCACTGTGTGACGTCTGAGTGTCCACTACAGCTGCAGCCATGAGAAGAACTGAAATTAAAGCCACTGTTCTGCTCTGTGTGTTAAACCAGGCCAGGGATGAGGTAATCGCTGTTTTAAAATCAGAGAAGACAGATTCAGGTCTACTTGGGACCCACTACGGTTTTCAGCAGACAAAAGATGGTGCTTCGAGCCCTGCAGAGAGACTCCCTCCTGGGCCCAGCAGGACCACTTGCAGAATGTGTACGAAAGACCAAATGCTGAGGTACCAACTGCCAAGAGTAAGAAAACTAGACGCCATCTGGAGCAGATAATCAAAATTTAATGAGATGAATGCATTACTGTCTGACAAAAGAGCGTCTATTACTGCTGCATCATTGCACACATTTGTTACATTGCAGTACAGGTGTTGCAAGTGGTGGAGGTGTTCTGCATGGTTACAAATCTGTAAGTGTGCAGTGTTTTGACTCATTTCTACCACAGCAAAGAGTATTGGGTGGCAGCAAATTCTTAGTCTTAAATCTCAGAAGCTCATCAAATCAGCCTAAATGCCTATGATTTTAATAAGGCCAAAATAATTATTGCTGCTTTAAAGTAATAACAGCTTTACTCATCAGAGTTACACCACATACTATGTTGTGCAGGTCAGGATGGAGCAGCATTTTGTGAACATAGAAGTTTGCATTGTGGATTGTATCTCAGTTTCAGAACAGCAGCACCCCTGACAGGAGACCACTCACTCCCCGTGGTTAACTCGACAACAAGTCAAGGTAAACTTAAGTTTTACCCTTCATGCCCATTTTGTTTTCCCTTTTTCCCCCCTCAGCTCAAACACTTGGCAGAAGCCCACAAGCGTTCCTCCACCCAGATGATGAAGCAGCTTCAGGAGGTTACCTGTTCTTATAATGAGGCTCTGCACAGGCTGGAGGAACAAGAGAAAAGCCACAGGGCTTTTATCTGCAAGAGCAACAGCCTTTCCACTCTACTAAAGCAGGACAGAGAGAGGTTTGTGCAACAAACCCAAGACATTCAAATGGATGCCCAAGCAAAGACAACATTGATGTTTCGTATTTATACTCCCATGCTGGCCTATACTGAGGCCAGGCCTGTAAAAATATCCACCCATGCCTTTCAGAAAGAGGATTTTACAGCTAGCATAGGAGAGGCTCAGGGATTAAAGTATTTCAGCACACTGGAACAAGACCTGAGCCCTGATGTACACTTGTGAAGGCTTAAATTCTATGTTGGTCTGTAAAGCTCCTCATGGCTGAGTGAGTGGCTGCTACATATACATACGTGGACAAAATTGTTGGTTCCCTTCCATTAAAGAATAAAAACCCACAATGGTCATTGAAATCACTTGAAACTGACAAATGTAATATAAATTAAAATTTACTGAAAATTACCTCATGAAAATCAGGCATTGCTTTTGAAACTGTGGTTCAACAGAATAATTAAAAAAAAAAAAAAAAAATCAGGGCAAGTAAGTGATTTCTGTTAAATCTCAATGAGGACTTCTGCACCTGTAGACGGGTATTTTGGCCTATTCCTCATGAGCAACTGCTCCAGACTTCTCAGGTTTGAAGGGTTGCCTTCTCCAGACTGCATGTTTCAGCTACTTCCACAGATGTTTATTAGGATTTCGATCAGGACTCATAGAAGGTCACTTCAGAATAGTCCAGTGTTTTGTTCTTAGCCATCCCTGGGTGTTTTAGCTGTGTGTTTTGCATTGTTATCCTGTTGTAGGACCCATGACTTATGACTGAGACAAAGCTTTCTGACACTGGGCAGCACATTTCGCTCCAGAATTCCTTGCACAGATACCCTGCACAGATTCAAGACACCCTGTGCCAGATGCAGCAAAGCAGCCCCAGAACATAACTAAGCCTCCTCCATGTTTCACATTAGGTACAGTGTTCTTTTCTTTGTATGCGTCATTTTCCCCTCATCTGTGAATACAGAGCTGTGAGTTGTCAAAAAACAACCTAGTCTGTCCAGAGGACTTCTCCCAGAAGCTTTGTGGCTTATAATATGTTTTTTGGCAAATTCAAGTCTTACTTTTTAGAATTTGCTTTCAACAGCGGTGTCCTCCTCAGTATTCTTCCATCAAGTTCACTTTGGCTCAAACAGCAACAGATGGTGCGATCTGACACTGATGTACTTTAACCTTGGAATTCACCTCTGATCTCTTTGGAAGTTGTTCTGGGCTCTTTGGTTACCATTTTTTGTTCTCAGTCTCTTAATTTGTCATCAATTTTCCTCTTGCGGGCCGTATCCAGGAAGGTTGGCTAAAGTCCTGTGGACCTTAAACTTCTGACTAATTTGTGCAACTGTAGTCACAGGAACATCAAGCGATGGTCTTATAGCCTGGAGATGGTCTTATAGCCTTTTACATGCTTGTCAATAACTGTCCTTCTCATCTCCTGAGACAACTCTCTCCTTAGCTTTCATGTTCAGTGTGGTACACACCATGATACCAAACAACACAGTGACTATTTTTCACCCTTTAAATATGCAGACTGACTGATTACAAGTTAGAAGACGGCTGTGATGCTAATTACAGGACACACCTTAGTTTAACATGTTCCTATGGTCAGATCAACTTGTTTTCAATCTTTTCTAGGGGTACCATCATTTTGGTCCAGACCAGTTTCATTAGTTTATTTTTAAAAATAATTCTGTTGAACCACAATTCAAAAGAAATGTCTGATTTTCATTAGTTAATTTTCAGTAATCTTTATTATTACATTTGCCAGTTTCAAGTTATTTTAGCAACCATTCTGGGTTTTTCTTTCTTTGAGAGAAGGGTACCAACTATTTTGTCCTCGTCTGTATATATATGACCTCAAGACAGTATTTAAGACTTACTCCACTCAGACATACTGGACCTGGTTAAACTTTGTGGCCAACCTGGCTCTGTTCACTCTCCCTTGTAAACACATAAACATGCACTCACTTGCAATTACACGTATAGTCTAAATTGGCACTCAAATGCCCAATTCAACAACACCACATAGTAGAGGATAAAGGCTTCTTCTAAACTAAGTAAATGTGCTGAGGGTTTGTTGGTGGGTAGAAATGCTCCCTTCCCAAATAGAGACCACATTTAGATGTGGCCTACGGTTATAGCTACGTCTAACATGAAGGTGGTGACTGGTTCTTCTATGCAATTTAAAGTCGTTTTGTCAAAGTTCCTGGTTGTCTCGGCTCATGTACCACCAGCGTCCACTCTGTAATCTGGCTGTGTAGAGAATGGACCCGCACTGGGCTTGCAGCCTTGGAAGGAGACTAGTTGTCTGCATCTGCATGCCAAACTGAAAAAAGGCTTTACTGATCCACCACAGGCACATATGCAATTAAGGACCAAAATAGTCATACCAGTAGAGTGATTAAGTTCACTAGAATTCTCTTTCTTCAGATACAATGTGGAAACCTTAAACATGTTCACATAATGACTCTGTGGTTCATCTTGGCCTAATGATGATTAATACATGAGTAGATGGCATGTCTGTGGTGTGTCTTTAGCCCTGTGTGACACTTTTATTCCTGAGTGTTCCTAACATAGTTTCTTTCATCTCTTTGCCTGCCATTCTTTCTAAAAGTAAAATCTAAAACATCATACTTTATTAAATAATCTAGAGCATAAGCTGACTGAACACACAGACACCACTTGAGCTTGTCCGTCTGCTGGATCAAACTCACTCACTCACTTGCCATTCGCTCACTTAAGTAAGCGAATGGCGTTGACCAGTCAGCCAGTTGGCAGGGAATGACAAGATGGAAAGGCTTGGGGGCAGCTAGTTAGGCAATGACCAAACTTCCAAATTATGAGTGTATGAGTCATGAAATGTTCTTGGTCAGGCGTTAATATTACCTGGACAGACTGTCCAAGTAAAGCCTCTGCAGGAAGCACTGGTTAACTGGTGCAATTCTTACCTTTCCTTTGGTCTCCATTTGTGAGTTGAAAGAAAATTTAACTGTTTTGGTAACTGATTAAATGTTTCAGTCAGCTGTTAGGCAAAAACACTAAAATTTACCTTGTGAACTCTTCTCAATTTTAAGGGATTTGCTGCTTTTCCTTAATATGGCACTTTGATCTTTAAAATGTTTTAGTTATTTACACCATTTTGAAGCATTTTACAGACTACATTTACATAAAATTTGCTCTACTCTAAAAGCTTCTTTTAGTTGCTGTCTTATTCCCAAGGGGTCACCACAGCAGATGGATCCACATATTTGATTTAGCACAGATTTTACACCAGATGCCATTCTTGATGCAACCTTCCCATCTTTCATCCAGGATTGGGACCGGGACTAGGAGTACGCTAGCTTGAGACCCCCTGAGGCTGGGTTTTATATCTCTTGCTGATCACGAAGCAGGGATCTTTCACGTGTTAGGAATCTGTGCAAACCGAAACACCCTACTCTATAACCCAATGAATGATACAACTCTCACTGCACATGCAAAGTCCCTAAATGTTAAAATTCAATCATAGATTTGAAAAATGTACCACTAAGATGATTTTCAAAATAAATTTATTCCAAGAGTATATTTTGTCTAAAGCACACAAGGGTTTATTTCCCCTTTCTTTGCATTCCCGACTGCTTTTCAGCTTCCTGGACTTTGCTTAAATAGGTTTGAGCTGAGTTAAATCTTGCATTTATCCCCCTGGGTAAACAACATAGGGTACATGGTGATATGCTTGTCTCTTTCATCTCCTTCACAGTCCTGTCTCTCTCTTTTTTGCTTCTTGCTTTGCAGATACCTAAATATTTAAACGAGAAAATTTCCACTCTTACTCCAAATCCTCTTCAACTATCTTTCAATCTCACACCGTTTCTTCTCAAAATATGCTCCAGACCAAGAAAGCCACACAGCCTGGCTAAAAATCGGCATCCCTCTCTCATTTCATTTCCCTGGAAAAGTAGCTCTACCAGGTGCCA